>NW_028280843.1:1377500-1515000 GCF_059751285.1 Brachycentrus maculatus
GGGTTTATTTTAAATCAAAAACATTAGAATACTCTCACCAAAAACATTTAGGATTTTTATGGAGTGTGTGGAAGTTTTTAGTGAGAGTATTTTAATGTTTTTGATTTTAAATAAACCCTCACGATGACAGGGTATTTTCAAAACCGGTAGGTTAAATTGTATTTATAAAAAAGTGGTGAAAACCAAGTTAATTTTTTTTTTTAAAGATATTATAAAATGTGCCACAAAGTATCTGCGGAAAACATTCAAGAAAGAGAATTCTCCCTTAAGAAAACAAAAGTTATTAATTTCAATGGAAGTATCACAGTATCAATCTTTTCTTTTGTAACAGGACTGCCGATATAAATTAAATCACAGGCATTAAATGGATCTGCTTTTTCTAACCTCCATCTCAACCAACATGTTTGTATTTTGTTTAAGTGCAAAGGTTCAAATAGTTCCCGTAATTATAATCTGGGATAATATAACTTACCACATCGATGATCTGCTGTAGGGTGAGTCCGAATTTAACCTCCAGGGCTTCAGACTCGTTGGCAACAGGCCGCTCCAGGGTGTTGTAAGTGGCAAGCAGGTTGTTGAGTAATCGCTTCTCGTGAGGACCCCCTTCAGACCCTGGAACAATACAATTTACATTTCGTTACTACGAGTTGTTGTAACACAAACATTTTCTATTATTCTCTGCGAACAAAATCCATTAAGGATTTTAATACAGACTAGCATATTCTCAATATTATACATATTTAAAGCATTCGCTTTATGGTTAGTCATTTTTACTTTAATATTTTTTATGGCACTAATAAGCCGTATAAAAAAACAATCGAAAATCATACTGACATTTTGATAGTTCTGAGGTCATTTCATATACGAGTATACAGGTTCAAGAAAATGGCATATGGATATTCAATAATGGGCAGAATGGTGAACGTAACACAAGTGTACAAAGTGATCGCTTAAGCCAGCCAAATGCCAGGTCGTAAGACCTCAGATGCTCAGATTTCCATATTCCTTCATATAAAAAGCAACGATGGATAATTCATAACACGTTGGACACCTATAATATAATATAAAATTAATATTGTAGTGAAAAAACAGTTATGTTTACTTTGACTCCCTTGGAAATTAAACCCGGGATCTCCAGCATGGTAGCCAAATGTTTTGTAGTTATATGATCAATGTTATTAATATTTAAAGCATTTACTTTGAGGTTAGTCATGTTTACTTATTTATTTTTTTAAAAATGTTAATTATATTAGTATATAACCACTCACCGAGATTTTATGTCTACCGGTTTCGAGACGTACCTGAGACATATCTAGTACATGTTTAGCTCGTATCGCATGATTTTGCTTAAAAATATTTAGTGCATGTTGGTCTTCGGGTCGACCAAAAAGCGCATGTGTTTAACATTTTGTGTAGTTTTAAGAGTGTAAATGGTGCTATGGTGGTGAAGGGTGCGATTGTTCGCATGCTGTGGTATGATTGTCCTGACGAAGAGACGGGTACGTCTCGAATCCGGTAGACATAAAATCTCGGTGAGTGGTTGAATATTATCAACATTTTTGTAAAAAAATAAATAAGTATTGCAGTTGCTTAACGGTGACCTATGGAGCTGGACTAAGTTTATTAAAAAAATTACGTATCTTCTTGGTATTTTACTATTTTATATGAATAAGAAAACTCATAAGCACAGTAAATGATAGAATTCTGTTGAGTATTTGAGAGAGGGTGATTAAACACTCTATTTATTTAGCATAAATTAATGTTTTGGTTATTTGATCACGATAATGGCCTTGGATGATAAGATTCTGGGGCCTTCATTTTGTGCTCCAGTCACTCGAGATGTGACACCCGACATTAATCTGAGGAGGTAGGATTTTCCAAAGGGTATATTTGCGAAGAAGATAAATATTATCACAGTTTAAATATGCTGTGAAGATTGACTAAACGCGAAGGTTATTTATTTCACTGGTAGATATTCTATTCACTTTTTGTATTACAATTCTGACACAAATAAAACAAAAAAATTAATTTATTATTTATTACATAAATCATAAAACTGAAAAGTGATTAAAAAATCATAGTAAACATGTTATAAATGTTTAATCATGGGGAGGATGGCGAATATAATTTTGTGTTTAAAACACATCGCTCACTCCTTTCAAGAACGTCATAAATCAAAAATCGACAATTTTCAGATGTGCATGTTTTCGGGATGCCCAGAAAATGTACTATATCCCAGAAAAAGAGGCATATTTTTAACTTAATATTTACCAGCTCTAGGGCAGAAAGTGATGTTTTTGCATTTTGAAGAAAAGGTTTTGTTTAATTATTATTTGAAATATACCAAATATTTTTCAAATAGAGAAAAAACCTTCAGGTTTTACCTAAAAAGATATATTGCACAGTAGAATGTTCAATAAGTGGCTTGATATTTATTTTGAATAAATTGTATTATATTTTAAAACTTTAAAAACGTTCTCCTGAAAAATCAAGTTTTTTGATTTATGACGTTCTTGAAAGGAGTGAGCGACATGTAAAATGCTTAAAAATAATCATTAAGATATCATTTTTGACATGAATACATTCATGTATCATGTCTTAATACGATATTTTAAAAGTATCACACTTCTTCGTTCTAAAATTCAAATACCGATTGAATCAATTTAAGCTCCAATATACTTACTTGTTATTGAATGGAAATTAATGTATTCCATCAAGACTGCCTGAATGATCAAAGGCTACTTACTATGCCGAGCTTCTTACATAATATCAAGAAAATCAGCAATTCCCTTCATAGATTTTCCTATTCGTAAAAGATTTTTCCAACCTCACGTAGTCATAGATGTACATATTTTAAAATAAAATATAAAGAAGGTTAACTACTCCATTTGGCTCATAAATACATATCGATTTACCATTTGCGTGCAAATTAAACAGTATTTTATTATGATCAATTTTGAACGTGTCACCTAAAATATTTTCTTTTTTTTTTCAAGTTTGTTTTAATTTATTTATCGAGCAGTTTATTGGCTTATTTTATGGTTTTATGGCATCTTTAACTCAAGAAAAACGCGATGAATAAAATGGAAATTGTTATTCTACCAGACATTATGAATCATATAATTTATGTAGATTGTCTGTCTCTCTTTAGACAACGCTTGAATGGAATCTTATCTTCTTATTGAAAATAAAAACAACGTGGTTTCTATCACTAAACATAAAATCAAAATTTAAAAAAAAAAACTGTGATTCGATAGCCAAAACCGACAAAAATGAAAAAAAAAAATTATCATATTTATTGCTGTTTGATCCATGCGGCGACCTCAGACGCAGTAGACTGGCAGAAGACTGGAATCAAGACTCTATTTCCATAAGACGCGACCCATATAGGTAAAGAAGAAGAAGCTAGAGCCAAACGAAAAGTAAAGTATTTCTGATTGCTTGGGCAACCCACCGACCTTTAAAATTAGACAAATTGAATATGAATATTTAATAATCGTTTTCAAATAATCCAGTTAATTATACAAATGTATTGAGAGGGAAAATATTATCTGTTTCAGTTTTGTCAAGGATTTATTACTAACCATCACCAAGTCCGCCTCCATCGTGGAGTGCTAGAGGTCCCAGGTTCAATTTTCAAAATAAATATATACTCGTATTTTCACTCTTTTATTTATCATCTTCCAGGACTGGTACAAGAAACGCAGGATTGATATTTTTGCCTCCATGCAATTAAATATCCAGATAACATTGCGGTTAAACAATGCTGTGCCCTATGCACCATCGGGTGAGGATTAAGGTTAGAATATCAGTTAACAATGAAATGTGCAGGTACTGTTTGGATAAATTATTTACACAATATTTTTTTTAGTTTTGCATCTTACTTTATTTTAATGTTTAAATAACAGAATGTAATGATTTTTTTTCTGTTTTACATTTATTTTTTATTTTTTGTATTTGTATTTGTATTTTACTTCAGTCCAATGAGTGATTGTAAGCAAAAATAAAATGCATAAATTTTCAAAGAGATTTAAAGTTCTTTTTAAATTCATTCATCATGCTACAGTTTCCAATTTCAGTTCTTACTCGCCGACATATCACTTTTACTACATTTTTGTCATTTTTTTATCGCCTGGGGAACATTAATTTTCAATATCGGAGCTCTTGCGCTGTCAAATAACATTGAAATATGTCGGGAACGAGTGAATTTAAGTTTGGGACATTCCTTAACGTACGCCATGAAGATGAAATAGGTTTTGTGTCTCTCTTGGGGTTAATCGTTTAAAATAAATAAGGTCTTATGAACAGTCTCATTCTTCCATTTTAAGAGGAAGGTTATTTGTAACATGAATACTTGTTATAATTTTTGGATCAGCTTTGACCCTGATTATAAATGAGAAAATGCTGCAAGGTTAAAATGTATCCATGTTTCAATGTTTTACACATTTCCGAGGTACATTTAAGTACTTTTAAACAATAGGAGAAACTTTGTTGTGTTTTTATTAAATATACAAAAAAAAAAAAAACTATTTTTTGTGTACGTAAGCAGCTCAATATTAAAAATAGGGATAAAATTGTGATAGAATGGGTTCAAACTCAGAAACTCTTAATCTAGAACACAAATAAGGCACCACAACCCGATAAAAGATTAATATGATCAAAATCATACGTATATATATTTTTTTTTATAATTAGGCAAAGTTACAGAGGGTAGAAAAAGTAAAGAACAGAAATATATAACAAAAGTTCTTTTTATTCTTCTTAAAACCCGTATCCAATTTTAAACGAACTTTTAATTGCAAATTGTACCTCTCATTAAAAAGACCTTTTAAAATTGCATTTCATTCATATTTTCTTCTTCTTTTTCAAACCCCTATCCGTACCCCACTGGCGCATAGGGCACTGCATCGTCTAAATGCATTGATCGTTAACACATGAAAGAAAGGTGATCAGCCCCCCGCTTCAGGTACCAGTCCGGGATAATATTGAATAAATATGAGAGTGAAAAAATCACTTATATGTATTTGACCCCCCCTGAGAATCGAACCCGGGACATCCAGAATGGTAGCCGAGCGTGCTGATCATTACACTACGGAGGCGGACAAAAAAAAACTCGATATAAAAAATAAATATTTATTTGTTATTTTAACTACGTTAAATGAAGTTTTGTCTTATTCTATATATTTACTATAAACAGAATTAGACAGGTACTACATTTTAAATATTTTAATTTACGCATGGGGCTGAACAAGCTTTTGAATAAATTTATTTATGAAAGTCGAAACTGAACTTCTTATTTTGTCATTTCATTTATAACTGATTACTTTTTTTTTTTAAATCTTATTTTGATTTAAAGAATATTATTTTTGTTGATATTTATGGTACTACTTTATTTAAAAATGTTTGGACTTTCTGCTATAAAACATGTAGTTGTACACGTTAGGATTAAAATATGTTATCATTTTTTTTTAAATATCGGAATATAATACTTGTTTCATAAAACTTATCACTTCAGGTTAAAGCGTTTCGACTTCCTGCTATAGAATATTCATAAATGGTTAAGGGTAAAAATTCATCTTCAAGGTTTTCGAAAATCATCGGAATATAATTTTTGGTGACATAATATTTGTTATTTCTGTTGAAAGAGTTTCAACTCCCTACTATACAATGCTGTTGAACGGTCTAGGGTTAAAATCATATAATCATCAAGATTTCAAAAATCATAAAGGTCTTTTTCGGGCATAAAAGTTCCCTGTTATGAAATAGTTTCTTTACACGTGTATTTGGGATCGGAGTACTATGCCATACACAACAGGACGAACCTTTTTATTTGATCAGCAAAAATTTTTATGGCGTAAAGAGGAATAAAGGATTGGGATAAGAAGAAGTAAGCCTAGTTTGATATTTGAAAACGAACTATATTCAGAAAAAGCGAAATCCTCGTTTTATAGACTGTGATATATTATGTTATACATCACAAGATATATTGTATTATGTTTTACAATATAAGGGAAAAAATCATCTATTCTCCTGTCCAATTTATTGAGAGAGAAAAATCAGACCTCTTTTATAGAAATATAATTATTTTCATTTTCATTTCAAAATACATTTTTTCACCAACATCATAAAAAATATAAATGAAATATTATGAAAAAATATCGTTTGTTTGATGGTAAATAATAAAACCCTTATCCGCACCCCAATGGTGCATAGGGCACTGTGTCTTATAAACGCAGTGTTATCATGATCGTTTTACACATGAAGGAAAGGTGATCAGCCCTCCGCTTCATGTACCAGTCCATGGTAATATTGAATAAATATTACAGTGAAGAAATTGCTTATATTTATTTTTACCCCCCTTGGGAATCGAACCCGGACCTCCAGAATGGTACCATTACACTACGGAGGCGGATCTTGATGGTAAAGCGGTGTATTTATTCCAATAACAGGAACTAATAATAACACGAAACGAAACGAAACCTTGATACAATAAATAAACAATAAATGATTAATCCTTTCCTTATCTGAACCTAACGATACATTAACAACTGTATTTTAAGACAGTATTTGATTTACTGACATTATAAAAAGTAGGAGAATAGATCAAATAATTTAATTTGATTCAAACGCAAAACGATTTGTCTTGAACTCAACAAGTTGTAGGCTTGGAGCCAAAGAAAACGATTATGGATCTCATGAACAGCCAACAATGGACTGCTAAGTAAAATAAGATGAATTATAAATAAGATGAACTATATATTTCATAAAAGGAAAAATTAATTAAAATTAATCCAATTAATCAAAATTAATCAAACAATATTAAAATGTTGTGTGTCAGAGAGAAGAGAAACTTTTCGATACCATTTGGGAGATAAATATACCGAACTCGTGGTTTGTTTGAGATTAACTTTTAATCCCCCCCTAAACAATGATTTTCCAAAGAACAAACACGCAGACTCTGCAAAGCTAAAATTCATGATTTGGCAAATAGGATTCACTTGAGGAACCAAAATTGTGTCATCTGTCTCTACATTTGTAGCAAAATATTTACCGAATCGGTAAAGTACAAATTAATGTTCGCTACGCTTACCCTCAGTTGAAATATCACAATCGCTTTAGAAAATAATTGTTGAATTAAGAAACGTTTTTCAAAATTAAGTTTATATGTATTTTACGCTAGTGAAATACTGATATTTGAAACATAAAAACAATAGTGCATCATTTAAATTGTGAAATATTGTATATCAAAATAATAAACAAAACATAAATAAATAATGCATCAGACATGACACCTTGTCTAGAAAATTTTATGTATTAGAAAAAAGATGCAAAAAAGACCTAAAACCCAATTATTTTAAAAATGGTGAAGATCATTTTATCGGAATAATTAATAATTATTATCAAGAAATTTTGATATCTGATCTATATTTGGAGAATGTTTAATTTTCAATGAAGATACTAGGTCGTAAAGGATACCTTGCATAGTGCTTTAAAAAATATTTCAGTTTTTTTATAACTCTTTTATGTAAATATCGTGTTTCCTTTGCCTTATGATATCATATTCACGTAAAATTTAACGGTAGATTAGTTTTAGAAGTTGTAACAAATTTACGAGGCGAACGTGGTTGGTATTAGACCGAGGAAAACTTGGTATGATGAAATTTTAAATAGTTGAATGTGGTCAGATCACGAGTTAGAATAATCAGCGGGTATGTTTGAGGAGATGCATGAATGTGTAATTAGCGAAGATTGTTTGCAAAGATAGAATGGTTTGGCGTTCTGTTCTCTCTACTGTGATTATTAGTCAGTGAGTTAGTTAGCTAGTATCGAAAGAAATAATACTTTATAGAGTAAAGTAACTTCGTTTTTAACCACTTTTTTGTTGTACATTTTTTCTCCAACCGGTTTCGACAAGAACCATGTCATCATCAGGTTAAACATGTTTAACCCTTAAAATAACAAAGTTCTTGTCAATATCGATTGGAAAAAATGTGGTGGTAAAAATTAGTTTAAGAGAAAGTTATTTTATTTTATAAAGTTTATAATATGTGCCACAAAGTATTTATGAAAAACATTCAAGATAAAAATATGTGATATATTCATCAACCAAACTATTTTAACATTAGTATTCTAATCCCAACGATGAACGTATTTGAAATACCATATTTCAAATACGTAACGTAAATAATGTAAATTATTTGACAGTTTAGAGTACGTATTGAATAATGATAATACGGTTAATGATATCGTTCAGTCTAGGAGCTCCTTAAATACCGAGTATTATTTCCACTGTTTGTTCACAAGAACAATAACAATACGTCTTACTCCTCCCTAACAAGATGCTGACAACTACTAGATGAAGTATCTTGACTGGAAGGTTTACCTTATATTAAGTATAACTTAGTTAGCAACGCTTCTATCTTTCACCCTTGAAATAAATGTTACATTAAATGTTACAGTTTAATGAGACATTCTGTATTTTTAAGGGTTTTACAAAAGCATTGATAACTTTATGGTTCCTCGAAAAATCGTAATAAGAGTTACTATTAAGTGACAATAATCTTAAAAGTTTTTTTTAAAATTAAAAGCGAAAAATATTAATGACTAGTTTTTTGTATTCATCCTCGATGAAATCTATATAAATATAAATTTATATTGATAACTCAACAAAGATGAAGAACAATATGGAAGTCTAGGTATTAACAGAAGTTATTACCTGTCATAGTCATCATTGTTTATTTTTTAAGAGAAGTATTTATGTTTTAAATACATATTTACAAAAATACTTCAATTTCATACTTTTTGCTGTGAGCCTAAGAAGCTCATTATTAGAAATATGTATCAAATTGTGGTAGAGTGGGATCGAACCGAGAAACTCTGACTCAAGAGTCCGAGACACTAACCACGGAACCACAACCCGACATTCACTACTTCTATCTATGATTGACAAACACACTATTCAACTGTCGGAAGTTATATTTATGCTTCGATTGACATCTTCTTATACGTGCTAATTCATGGTGCCATGTTTTAAAGCTTAGTATACAAAAATACAGAGACCTAATGAAATTTATGTTAGTTTTTCCCTAATTATTTTACGTACTAGAAGACACTCGAAAACCACATTTTCAATTTTTATTAAACTTATTGTGAATAAATTGGGTAATTCGTTTGTTCGAAATCATAAATCTTATTTAGTTATTTACTCATTGTTTGAAAATTTTGTCACGTTACATTTGAAAAAGAACATGTTTTTATATATATACTTGTGATTGGTGTTTTAACCTATGACAGAACACTTTTTAAACCACAATGGTAGCGCCATCTGTTAAACTTAGCGATATAAGCAATACTATCAATTCTTATGGCAGATAGTGTACTTCTTGACTACCGTCTTTTAATATTTTCATTAATTTCGATCATGTTTTTATTTCGTACATTTTAAATATTTTTATAATCTTCAAAAGCATTATGAAGTTAAACCTATTAGAAATGTGTACTTTCTATTCCCTTTCATTCTCATTAAACCAAATTAAGCTCCAACAACGCTTGGTCAGATATTGCAAAAAATAAATACAATATCGAATTTATCTTCATACCTTATTTCAATAAGATCATTCAAATTTGTAATAAAATAAAGTATACATATGTAGATGTAATTTGCAGAAGTTACATTTTATCTCATTTAATTTTTTTTGCCAACAAACTTGATAGACCTTTCATAAGTTCATGAAAAAAGTCCTACACAATTCTATGACAAAAATGGATTAGATGTTTTCAGACGCGCTACCAAATTATCGTTTTTTTATTACCATCCCATTGTGCAAAAGCCGTAAGTTGTTCCGCAAGTTCAATGTTGACAGAATAATTTATGATAACCCGTGGACCATTTATTGTTCTATCAAAGGTTAAGTTTGGATGCGAATACAAGAGACTTGTTACTCATTGTGTATGATAAAAGGCGTATTGTCTGCTGGTGAAAATGGCTCGATCCGACACCGCCTAACTGAATTACATAATAAAAACGACAGATAGAGAGACAGAACTTATTTTTTATAAAATAAATTTGTCAACATACTCTCAGTTTAGTGTCAAATACAGAAATCAAATGATAATGATACTGATTAATACATATTGGTAATCGTGCATTATTTTTTCCTAATATTTAAATTATCAATGAAAATTAGTTATAATAGGAAGTTTTTTTTAAAGCGTTATTAATTTTGTGGAATGTTAATATAACACTTTATTACAATATTAATCGTACAACTTATGTAATATAACTCAAAAACTCTATATCATGACAACCGATACGACATACGAAAAGTGAGTATAACTACCGATTTCATAATTACCGTTTAATAAATAATAAATAGTTGACCTAGTGAAGTTAAGTTTTGTGTGATGTTGCATTAAAAAAACCACGAATGATAAGGAGAGCTTTCAAGAAGTTAAGTTTTTTTTCGAGTAAAACAAGTGTTTTATTTATAATTTATTAATGTCTTACCACAAAGTGAATGACAAATTAATAAATGACAAAACTCTTTTTTTTTTAATCGCTCGTAAACGAGTGGAGGCTTAAAAAAAAGAGTATTGTTTTATATTGTTTCGTCATTCACTTAATGGTAAAACATTATTAAATTATAAATAAAACACTTGTTTTTACTGCTGGAGTATAAGTAACACAAGTGTTTTATTTATAATTTAATCATGTCTTATCACAAAGGGAATGACAAAATAATAAATAACAAAACCTTGTTTTTTTTTAATTACTCGTAAACGAGTGGAGGCTTAAAAAAGAAGAGTATTGTTATTTGGTATTTCATCATTCACTTTATGGTAAGACATTAATAATGTATAAATAATATACTTATTTTTTACCGCTAGAGTAACACAAGTGTTTTATTTATAATTTAATAATGATAATTAAATACAAGATACGCTAATTTATAAAACCAAAAAATCTTTATTTTAACTAAACTATATTTATGACGAAAATTTAAATAATTCTACTTATTATTCCATACAAGCGTTTGAGTTTTATTCCTTCGAACTTTAGCAAATTTTCACGTTTCTTCAGCTAACTGGTTCGTTTTCAAGTGCCTAGTGTAATAAATATTGTTTTGGAAAGCGTAATAAAACGTTTCAATTTTCGAGAACGCTTCACTCGAAATTATTTTGTTGTTGGGAAAATTGAAACACAAATTGACTTTCCTGGGAAGCGACTCGGTTGTTCTATGAAGGGATATGTTCATATATCTTCTCAGATCATTGAGTACCTCATTCGGCACAACCTCAACCACTTACAAATCTTATTTACCGAATTTATACAACAGGAAACTCAACTCAATAAGTATCGTAAATTATATGACGACATAATATTACTTGATTTATGTTTTGTACTGTCATTTCTTGGTGGAACTGCATTTTATATAATAAATTAAAATAACATATTAGTTGGAAAAAGAAGCAGAGGACGACCGAGAAAAACTTGGCACAATCAAGTATGTCAAATACTTGAAAGCGGCCAGGTCAGGAGTCGTAATAATCGTCAGGTATATATGAGGAGATGCATGAATGTAGAAGAGGCAAAGAATGTTTGCAAAGACAGAGTAGTGTAGCGTTCGATTCTCTCTTCCTACCCCTGCGGGGAAGTGGCGTGAGGGTTAGTTAGTTAGTTAGTTATTAAAATAACAACCTAATCGTTTTGTTTAGTATATACCAGTATATGTGGAAAAGAAACTGCATTGTTATTTTTTTTAATAAAAATCATATAACTTACTTCTCATATTTAAAAAAATATATATATTTATGCTAAAAAACGATACACATAACTTTATATCAATAAATAAATCAAAATGTAAATGGTGGTTAAAAATCCCAGAGAGACAAAAATTATTCACATCGTTTGCTTTGAAATTTTGACTTTGCATATAAATAAACGCGTGTTTTGCGCGCATATTTTATTTTTTTAACAGATTTTTACTGCAATAGCAGAGACATTTATTAACCATTGCTCATTACTGACAGCCTGCTTATTGACAGCTGCTACAATATTGTATACCCAGAAGCATTGTGATATTAAACATTTAACAAAAGCTTGCTTTCTATTTAATTCATTTTTCTTTTAACTGGACTGACCCACAACAAAGCGTGGCTGAATACGAATAACATATTTTTAAATAGATTTTCTTCAATTATTGGCTTTTTATTTTCATGAATTAATAACTCATAATATAAAATAAAAATAACATTAAAAAATACGAATTCGATTTTCTTTTACGAACTCTTTTTTTTACAAACTGTAGTAAAAAAAAAAACAAGTATTTTAGTATTTAAATTTTCAAGTTTTACCACTTAAAATAAATACGAGTATTTCATAATTTAAGCCCAGAACCTTATTTCACGCAATAAATGAACAATATTCAACAACTTTCGTCGATGAAATGCAGTCCCCTATGCACCATTGGGTGCGAAGATGGGTCAGAAGAAATTCAATGAATGAAAACGATTAAAAAAATATCACGCAAACATATTATTGAATTATTTCATTTCATATAAAAAGATACGTTACATTTGCATTATATTTGAGCTGGAACCATAAGTCAGCACGTCAAGATTCTATAGAACCCTCTAACCGACTCTACGTCTAGACATTTTATCCTCCTCAGTAATATCTCTTAATAGTAAAAGAAAGAAAACAATAAATAAAATCTGTTTGACTTTTGTAAGATGATTTGTTACTATGGACTTCTATTTTGGGACAATACATAAATATAACTCTATTCCTAAAAAAGAGAGTTAGCGAAAATTCGTTGGGAAAATGAAAACGGACAAAATCCGAGATAATCATTTGCATAATTCATATTTTACAGAGAATATTCGGATGATTATTTATTATTAATTTTTTTTTTGCGAAGAAAAATTATGATATTAATAAAAAAGTAAAGTGTATAATGAAAATGAACTTTTTAATAAAAAAGGTGTAACATGATTTCGAATAATTTATGTAAAAAAAAAACGTATTACTAATTTTAAAAAAATATATATATGTAATTTTCTTTTTCTTCTAAACCTTATCCGCTCTATGCTCCGATGGTGCATAGGGCACTGCATTGAGTTATCTTAATCATTACTTACATGAAGGCAAGGGGATGAAGATATTGCGCCTTAGGAACCAGTCCAGGGTAATATTAAATAAGTATTAGTTAAAAAACCACTAAAATTTACCCTTTTATGGCCTAGAACTTCTAAAACTTATGTGAATAAATTTTAACACACTAGAAGAAAATGCAGTTATGTTTCAATGAAAAGTCGATCTATCTTTATTAAATTAAAAATGGATTTATACAATTCGACATAATAAAATTAAGTTTAAACACGCGAGAGAAATCTTTGGTCTCTTCGTGCATTGAAATGCTGCATAAGTATCAAGAACGAATAAACATTGTCTTGGAACAACACATGTACATTCGCTGGACCTAAACATATATGTAACCTATTTTCTTCAGTATCTCTCAGGTGATTTGATTCTGCAGGTTGACTCGGCCACTGGGGAACAGTCGGACCCGGATCTTAAACCAGTTAAAGGGAACGGATAAACATTGCTAGATCGAGAGGAACACATAAGTCAGTCTGGAGAGCGGTCGCAGGCGAGTGAAACATGATAAGCAGACATACAAAGCAGACTTCCGCTTTCCGCTTCTCCAACTATCTACGATCCTAAATGTAAAAGCTAACGAAAGTAAATATTTGAGGGAGAAAGCCTGAAAACATTGTTTTGAAAAATACTGTATTTTTATTTGTAAAATATGTGTACACAGTGATACGATATGTGCAAGATAGTGATGTTTTAGTTCAGTTATAGACACGTGGTACTGAAAACAAATATTTAAAAAATAAAATCATTTATTTATTTACCAACTAGACTTTTTGCACATAAATTATGAACATTGGAGAGCTTTTTGCTTAAAAAACATATCTAAACCAACCAATAACGGACTTTTTACTGAACAAAGTTTGAACCTTATATGGCTGTTTGAAATTAGGGCGCAGATAGTGATTGTAAGTATAATATATAAAACAAAATATTAATCGCTCTATGAATGATCAGATAATTATTGAATTTATATTAATGAAACTGTAAATTGATAAAAAAAATTATTAGAGGAAGAGTAAAAAGTATAGATACCAAGGAAGAACGACATGTTAGACAGTTAGAGTTCTAAGGATAAATGTTTCAAGCAATTCCCTGTGTGTAAAATAATTCGGGTGCGATTATTGCATTCAAAATAAAGGGTCTTTGTTAAATAAAAGTTTTTTTCAATCCAATCAATGTTGTGAACGTCATGATATTTATCATATATGCTTGGCTTCCAAAATTCGTAGGTATGTAAATTGATCACTTAACCAGCCTCAGTCACAGGTCTTAGGCCCTGTAAGTACCACGACTTCCATATTTTTCTTCATCTATGTATATTGAGATGTCAAAAATTAAAACAATAAATTCAGCGATATTGATGGATATATTTTTTTAATTGCGATAAAGTTAATATTAATTAAGAAATAGAAATGTAGATATGACACTGAAGTTACTATGAATATGAATAATCCGATTACACAAACTCATTATTTTGTCCCAAGTCTACAAACTGGTAAAAACAACTCAATAATTAATTTAACCGTGTGCTTTATTAGTTTTACATGTATTTATCTATTGCTCTCTACATTTGACGAAAGTATATTAACTAACTAACTAACTAACCATCACGCCGCTTCCCCGCAGGGGTAGGCAGAGAGAATAGAGCGCCACACCACTCTGTCCTTGCAAACATTCTTCGCCTCTTCCACGTTCATACATCTCCTCATACATACCCGCCGATTGTTACGACTCCTAACCTGACCACTTTCAAGTATTTGGCATACCTGATCGTGCCATGTTTTTCTCGGTCTTCCTCTGCTATCAAACAAAAATAAAGTATATTATCATCAAACAAAACTTTTATTCTGTTGAGAATTTATATAATACGCGTACATATGTTTAAACTAACATCATATAAACAACCAAATATTTACAAAATTTTGAAGGTGTCCAAATACTTGTTCATAAATCTGGATTATCTCCATTTAAAGGAGTTATTTTTCTTATTATTTTTACATCTCAACATGGATGAAGAAGAATATGGAAGTCTGGGCATTTACGGGGCGGAAAAACATCTCACCAATAGATGTCTCTAGTGAAATTCTAGTGATTCAAACACAATGTTTCGAACTTATATAATTTCCAAGAATTTGAGTAGTGTGGATGTCAATCATGGGTAGAATTGGTGAATGTTACACGTATGTAAAGTGATCACTTAAACCAGCCTATGACGGTCATAAGCCCCGTTAATGCCCAGACTTCAATATAATTCTTCATCTATGTTGAGATGTCAAAAAAAAATAAGCAAATAAATATTTTTGTATATTATTTTGTGTGAAATTAAACCGATACAATAGAGATTTTTCACAGAAACCAAGTGCACTTGTGACATAAATATTAATGGAATTGATTTGTTATAGATTTCTCTAGAAAATTTCCGATTCAGGATGAATTTGAGAAATCGTAGAGCTTAGACGAAAACGTGATACTTATCCAAATGGTATATTTCAGCTTTATATTTTACAGGAAACAGCGGTGATATTGAATTTCTCGGGGATAAAAATAAGTTTATGATATCGGATGTCTATTATTTTCACTTTGTTTTACTAATTTCCGGATCTCTTCAAGAAATTTATATATTTTTATCTGTGTAGAGACTAATAATTGTTTTTATTTCCATTCAAATCATTCATTTATAAATTATTGTTTAATGGATTTGACATCAACTGAGAATGAAGTCTTGCGAAGTGAAGAAAACTTTATTTAAAAATAAATAAGAATAAGTTATAATATTTGTGGGACTTAATTTATACACATATATTACAGTAATGTTAACAATAATTTATACACATACATTACAGAAATGTTAACAATAATTTATACACATACGTTACAGTAATGTTAACAATAATTTATACACATACATTACAGTAATGTTAACAATAATTTATACACATGCGTTACAGTAATGTTAACAATAATTTATACACATACATTACAGTAATGTTTGAGTTCGGGTGTTAAGCCCCGATGACCCTAAAAAAATGACGTTTTTCTCCTTATTTTTATTTTGTTCAATAATGCTGCTATTTCTCCTCTTTTTTCTTCCCTACATTGAAGTAATATTCATTACCTATCACGTCATTTACATATATCCTATCAACCATATACCATTCCTACATCCATTCTCACAATCATCTTGTATTTTTAATCATTTAACGATTAAGTTTACTTCTTTTCCTATGCCCAATGCACTATCAAATTCTGAAATTCTGAAAAGAAAAAGATAGAAACCTCTTATGTTTCTTTTTCCGACGCCCCGGAAGACCACTGGCAACCATTGGCAACTTGTACTTACAGAAACGTTAGACTAACTTATACCACTGGCAACCACTGGCAACCTGTACTTACAGAAACGTTAGACTAACTTATGCTAGACTAACATAAAAGGAAGCCAATGAAATAACTTGTGGTTGCCATATGAACCACCTTAAGAACGATTATGAATGAAGACGATTAGGGCGGAAAAGGGTTTAAAATATTTTAACAGGTTTTCTTTAAAACTTTTGAAAGCACTTACAATATTTTTTTTTTCTATCAGCTAGTACTCAAAATTATTTTAAAATAGAAAACGTTATGGAAATAATCTCGAAAGAACGATATAAAAACCAAATCATAGAACTACTTGAGACTTTCACATTAAGTATTTATAGAAAACTTTTTTCGTTAGTAGTACGACAAACGAATTGAACATTCGTCTTGAAATGGATTCAGTTATTTATAAACAAGTTTGTATTCGCACGTTTTTTAGTTTCAAAACTTGAAAAAAAAGAGGATTGTATGTATGTTAGATAGGCTAGCGATAAATATAATACTATTTTTATACTAATTTTGGTAAAACGTTGACCTTTACTGGTCACATTGAACCCACATCAAAATAAAATAAAATTTAAAATTTATAAAAATGACGAGAACTCCGACACTTTATTATGTTTTATTCAACATTAATTTGTTCATGATAAAGCATAAAAAGTTGTAAGAGTTTGAAACCAAAACTTACTTCTTAAAAGAAAAAAGAGTTCGGAAGTTTTTACCGAGCTGTACTCTTATATTGCATGAAAACTAGTACATTTATTTTCCAACATTTTATTTGTCGGTATGTGGAAAAGTTCAGGTGAGCTTTGGAAAGTTATCACCTACGTAGGGACATTATTTTGAAAGATGGCTGAAGTTTTCAAGTTGCATGTTCAGGTACGCAAGAACTGCAACACTTGATATTCACCAGGTGGCGTCTTACTGTCGCTAAAGTTTCATTTCAAAAGAACTAAATAATAATACGTTTGGCTCCATATGCAACCATGCATGCACTGTATACGAAGGCGTCTACAATAACGTTTATTTTAACTAAGATTTTTTATTTGTTTATTGATTCGGCATTTACTTTGAGGAATGACATGATAATTATTTTCAAAATAAAACACTTCTATAATACCATTTATTGAGTTTTATTACACACGACTAGTAGATTTTTTATTGATACCTGAAGAAGATTCAGAAGTTTACCAAATTAAGAAAAGTGTTTGTACGATTTTCAAATGAGATACTCGTACTGTACATAGTATCAAACAAACTTCTATTTTAAACTATAAATTTTGATCTCTACATATATAAACCAATACCTTATACGACCCCAGAATAAATGTATGTACCTAAAAATTATACATTCCAAACAACTTATGTATCTGTTTGAGCATCAATCAATCGGCTGTATTCCACCACCTTTCAAAAATTGTGAGAGTCAGAATATATTTCAAAGGAAAAAAAATACGTTATTTTACTTTTAAAAATTTCTGTGCCTTGTTATTGTAAATATTTTTTCGATAATATTTTCAATAATTCTACGCCTAACTAATTCCTATTATAATATGCGTTATGTAGCTAATCTCATCCTTCTAGTTACTCAACTATTTATCATATTTCTAAAAATATGCATACACTTTTTCTTAATCATTTCAAACTTTATTATTATTATAATAATCTACTATTTGTCAAATAACCTAATAAGACTTCCTGATTTCGGAACATTTTTTTCCTGAATTCATTTTCTTATAAAACTTTTTGTTTGGCTTTACAAGGAAAAGCAATCAATTCTGGGCTCAGTTACTGAAGCTCCCAACTCAAATAGAGTAATGATGTATTACACTTAAAACTTTCTGAAATTAATCTTTTTTGTGCGGCATCTTATTTTGTGATGATTTATCTACATTCAAATTAGATAACAGTAGTCCTGAAGTAAGTGCGTACTTGTAAGTTTTTTTATTATTATAAATAAAAAATACGTATGTGTACTGCATCAAATCGATGCGGTGTTAACTTAATAGTTGAGCATAGAAAAGTAAAGTCTGAGAGAGAAATTAAATATATTTAAATGAATTTAGATGGTGTTATTGTAGGATGTTTAGATCAAGAATAAATGGCAAAATAAATTGAAGAGGAAGAGGATCTAGCTTTTTTTATAACTTCTTCCTCCAAATAACGAGTTTTTTTATTTATTTTATAAGTGTCGATAAATCAATAGCTTTATTTATTTATCAATGCTTAAAAGATGGAAGTAGGCATTTTTCATTAAAAATAGCTATTATTTTCCATAATTTTGTACCTCCAGTTTAAAATTATCTGCACCTTAAAAATTTACTGCATGGTTTCGTTTAACCAACATGTAATTTTTACTGATATTTTGTGATCGTGTTGATCCATTTATAATATTATACGAGTTTTATAAGTTTTTAAAACCCTTGTGGTCATTTTGTGTACCACTAAACAAAGTATTATCTATAAAAATGCCTATACTAATATTCATAGCTTAAAAAGTGTAACTAATAAATAAACATCCCTTCACCAAATACAAATTTAAAAAAAATAACAATCTTAATGGAAAATTTTTAGATGAAAAATGTAAATATGTTAAGCTTTATCTCTTTTGATGAAAGGTCTTTAATGTTTCATTTACTTTAAAGTTGGATACAATATTCCATATAACTTATTAGGTAAATTGTGTGGTTTTATAGCAACTTGTAGCGACTGGGATAGTTATGGCTCGCCACCCGAGAACGGGTATAATAATAAAATGCAGCAGGAAGCTCGCAGTGTGGCTGCGGTTGGTTGGTCGCTCGTTTCAAACAGATGCAGCTTGTTTACAATATAGCTCAAGAGCAGGCACGACTTACATTCAGTGCTAAGCCTCGGTTACGTACCTACTGAACGTGTCTACCTTCTCTCACAACTGATGTTGGCATAAGCTCACGCGAGAAAATTTTCGTAAGAGTGGTTAAACATCTTCCCCTGATTCTCAATTTCTATTGATAAAACATACTTTTCCTTTCATAATGTCGGATTTTAATTAATGATTTGTTAAATCATAGAAATCACAATACACAACTAGAATAATTTAAAGCACTGAAGTTATCCCATTAGGTCTATCGAAAAATCTATCAACGGGTTAATTTTAAGTAAAACCGTAGATACGCTTGTTCATAACCACAAAATAATTTCATGTTCAATTGAAAGCTGTTGAAAAAAAATTATCATTTTTCAAAAAACTAATTAGTTAGTAAAATCAAGTTCACGGAAATCTTTTTTGGTACATTTAATTTAATCTTATTTCATATATCCCTGAGTCTGGTTGTGTCTTCTTAGCTCACTCTGTTACGATTTGATTACCATTCGCAAAATAAGCCGCTTTGATTTATCTATGAATATAAACTAAATTTAATGATTTTAGTTTAACACTGATTTAGCACAAATAAAGCATTTTTTTAAAAGCTGATAAATTTATGTTAATGAAATAGTTACGATGCGATGTCTCTTAAATGAATACATGGACGATTTTGGAAACTTATAAAGTAAGTATATTGTTAACTAATAAGGCCAAATTTGTGGGTTTTTTCATTTTAATTTTAAATTGACTTGCTTTTACAATTTTTCTGGTAATCTCTCGAACAGAAATAATTAATCCTATGTTCTCGAAATTTCAGAATTTTTATGAGGAAAATATCACATTTGTTGATCCTTTTCAATTACCTTTTAGATAATTTTCCCGTTCCCATCACTTTAAATTGAATTATAATTCCAATTTCATTTTTATATTCAATTTAGGCGTTTCTCTAGACAATTCCAAAAATTTACGGCCCGCGATCTGCGAGGACATACAAATGAGAGCACGTTCTAGAAGGGAGCGGCGCGAACAGGGAGAGTGTCGACAGAGGAACAATTCTTTATGACGCCCCTAGCTCGGTGGTTGGCGCGCTTATAAAAAGATTGAAAACCTCTTAAAATATTTTTATTGTCGATTGTGTAGAAACACTTTATTCTAACAACCCGGCGGGGTTATCAGTAAAAAAAGGATAACTCTTTACAATTTAGATTTCCAGATAGTTTGTTCCGCTATATTTAGAAACGAATTTATGACTTTTATATATATGGGCCACGTGCGTTTTCGTGGTGCAATGGTTCAAATATATAGCTACAATTTTGAAGGTCCCACTCCACTATGATTCCACTCTCAGATATGCAAAATAAAAATGAGTGTTTTTCACTGAATATTTATTTCATACAATGTAGAATGCATCGAAACACGTGTCAACATAGATTTAAAGAAATAGTGGTATTTACTAAGTAAAAAAAATGAATAGATTTAAACACAAAGTGACTGCCGAATCAATTAATTATTTTTTTTAAATATTACCCTGGGCTGGTACCGGAAGAGCAAGACTGATCACCTTGCCTTCATATTATTAACGATCAAATTAATATTGCATCATTTTGATGCAGTGCCTTTTGCACCATTGGGTGCAGGTAAGAAACATTAGTAGTAGTTGTAGTAATACCTTTTTCTAAAACAGAAGTATGCGTTACCTTTTTAATATTTTTTTTATATTTTAATGAACCTGATGTATAATAAATAACTTTTATAATCGTTATGAAGCTCTTTTTGTGCTTAAAACAACGTTTTGTAATAAGAAAAACTGTTTAACCATGCAATGAAAAGTGTATAACTTTAAACCGACAAGGCTAAGGGTGAATTTTGCAGACATTTGGGAACTAAATAAATCGGCTTGTCGCACAAGGAAATGTATTTATCGTTTCCGCAGGTTAAAGCTCTTGGCTAAAAATTTACTGTTTTATTTCCCTTGTGGTATTAGCGAACTTGTATCCGCAGAGGAAAAATAAATTATACCTCAAATACAACTAAAATTAAACCGAATCTAGTGCAATGCATGAAATTTAAGAAGATAATAAATTACTTTATTTGTATTATAATATCTTCATTTATTCGTAAAAATGTGTAAATATATATACTTGTGTACAGTACTACATTGCAATGCATTTTTTGTAGATTGAGATTAATTTTTATACTTTTATTATAAGTTGTATCATGTTCATACCAAAATGAGATTGAATTTTCAAGAAAAATACATACCACCGGAAAGTTATAAACTTCACAAATTTTCAAATGATGGAGTTCTTATACTGCAAAGCATGCATATTTATAATGGAATTTGTATATTTAACAATGGGGAAAATGGTGAACGTTACATAAGTATCTCATAAGTGATCTCATAAGCTATCCAAATGCCAGGTCATGAGCCCTGTAATGCTCAGATTTCCATCTTCGTTTTATATAAATTCAAAAGATGATTCTTTTTTTCATAAATAATTCGTTTTATCATTTGAAGGATAGGTGATAATAATAATCATGACTGACGACTGAAAACATTGCTACTTGAGGAAAGAGTAAAATATTTTTTGTGGCTTTTGAAAATCAACAAAGATTAAAGGAATATTGTAATTGAGTATAAATATAGAGAAAACAACGAGCCATTACCATAAATAAATACAAAATGGGTGAAATAACAAAACAATTTGTTTATCCCTACAAAAAAGACTCACAAAGAGAGGGGACAAAAACAAAATGGCTGACAGAGAACAAAGTCTAGATGGCAAAACTTCTAACATTTTTTAACATGTTCTTAGCTCTTTAGGGAATTGAAAGTTAACTTCTGTAACTGTCACTTAAAAGAGTTTTTTTCATTTGAATACATGTATTAAGAAGTTGAAATATTTTTTTTACATTAAAGTTACCTCAACAACATATACATTCTAATATTTTGAAGTGTTAGTAAAGTAAGACTTAATTTTGTTTGTATATTTATAATGAAGTTGTCAGTTGTAGTGACGACGGTGACATCAAATCTCTTGTATTAGCATAGTATTTTAGTTATCGGAGGTCCATTATCGAAAAATGAAAATGATTTCATGTACAGTTATAAAGGGGAGGTATGTTGAAATGTTCCGGTTCATCTTTCCACAGTGTTTTTAGTTAAATTTTGTTGTTTGAACAAATATATCAAAGGAAAAACCAAATGATTTATCGAAATGTTTGTCGCTAAATTATCAACGCTTATTTGATAATGTACTTCGATGTGCATCAGTGAGTCAAGTGATTTCAAATTTTGTTTATCGCTACAGCGGGGTATAAAGCCACTAAAAACAAATATTTGGAATACACCAATAAGTGATGCATAAATATATTAATACACTTTTTCATTTAGTTGTCCTTTTTAACCTATTCATTATTTAAAATGAATAACATTCTCGTATCATTTGAATTGATATCCAATAATGATTCATATACTTTTTTGGACCAGGAAAAAATGTTTTGATATCATATCGCAATTTAAGCATAAAACATATTTAATTTTTAAATCCAAAATGTGATATTGATGTAAAAATACAGAAATTCATAAAATTAATCGAAAGTTTATAGAAAAATATGTGTAAATACCCGTCCAACTCGTCGATTGATTCACATCCACGATATATCGTCATCATTTTACGCATTTGCTGATTACCTCCTGAATTGTAATTTGAACAAATCTAAGTGGAGGTTTCCATATTTTCCCGCGGCTGCCGGAAAATATGATTTCAAAACTGGTCTCAAATTTTTTTAATATTTATTTTGATTTCGATGGGGGGAAGAACAATGATTCACTCAGAGTTATGTAACGTTTTTCATTCTTACTGTAAAAATTCTCATCGATAGGGGGTTTCAGATTGTAGGAATATCATGTAAGACATGATAATTGTTCAATTTCGGTTTTACTTTTATGCAAAAATTATTAACGACTTTTGTGGAACATTTTGAATGTGTCCAAATAATTGTTCATAATCTGTATTACCTCTCATTAGGAGTTCACAGACTCGTAACACAGTATGTGCGAGTTCACAACAGCCATATATGTTGGGATGAGAGAAGCTTTTTTTAAGCTAAGACTCTTTCCATTTGTATGTGAGGTTCGAATGTTTGATTGTATTCGCAGACTTGAGAAACATTTAAAAACATGATTTTTCAACCTATATTTAGCTAATGTTTAATTTGACCATTAATTTCTTAACAACATTTTAAGTTTGTCAAAATATTTGTTCTTAAATCTGGATTATCACCAATTGAAAGTTTTTTTTGTATTAAGCTGTAAATGCCTAGACTTCCATATTCTTCTTCTTCTATGCTGAGATGTCAAAAAATTATGTAAATTATTTTAATTCTCAATATTATTTAAATATAAATCATTTATTTACTGGTTTGTCATTTTTACTTTAATAATTTTTTTAACAAAAATGTTTGTAATATTGGGATACTACTATTGTCTGCATGCTGTTGTAGTGATTGTCCTGACGAAGAGATGGGTACGTCCCGAAACCGGTAGACATAAAAATTTCGATGAGTGGTTATAAAATTAATAAACTAAAAAAAATGTAAAAAAAAATTAAGTTTTTTTTTTGTCTAAATTCCAGTTGTTGAAAACGAGGACATTCGGGAAAAGAAGTATGTTCATCAAGGGAACATTGATTCACTTCTGTAATAAAATGGATAAGGTTAGAACAAAATATTTAAAACCAGGCATCATTAAATACAAACTATGTTGGCCCATCCGTTAAAACAAATTTTCCGCAAAAAACCATTTCATTCCTTGCACCAAAGATATTTAATTTGCTCCCCGTAACCATTAGGAATTCCAGTAGTGATCATGTCTTTAAGAACAGTGTCCGTCGATGGTTGCTTCTCGTTGAAAGGGACAAGTTACAAAGTGAATTAATTAAAGTCGAGGTGTAATTATTTTATTGTAAAACCTTTATACTGTAAATTGTTATTGTATCTATTATATGTAATGTATATAATCTATAATATAAAAGCAAAATAAAAATTGTATTAACATATAAGTATTTCGGCTAAGCACAGGCCATACCTAAAGAGCTGTAATACATTTAGTAAAAGAAATGTATGTATCTTTGAAATAAATAAATTAAAAATAAAAACAAAATTAATATGAAGTTATCAGAAATCGCCATCAGGATTATCAAAACAATAACATATCTAATAATGTTACTACAAACCCCGGTGTCCCTATTGGATTTAAATAAAGCAATATCCAATATGTACCGGGTCATCTGATCGTGCCATGCCGGGGCTGATTACATTGCGGTAGATTTGATTTTTAATTAGTTGCGTTGTAATTAAAGTGATACGCTCTGTGTTGTTTGTTGATTGGTAAGACCATCGGTTCGGATAATATTGCGATTGTTGTGGTTTCACTGTATTTTATAACATGAAGCCGGGTATGCTTTTTGAAATGGACCATTTCAAACAATCTATCAAAGGGTTTTAAAATAAAAATTTAACCATCGCAATCAGAATATTGAATTTAAAACGCAATTTTAATTTCCATGTTTAAAATAAAATTACAATGAAAAGTTTGCCACAATTTTCTTTTTAAAACTTACTAACCATCACCCAGTTCCCCGCATGAATAGACAGAGAGAATGGAACGCCACACTGCTTTTTATTTGAAAATATTCTTAGTCTCTTCCACATTCATTTTGACTATAACCTGACGGATTTTAAGTATTTGAAATCATCTTGCAATTTTTTTCTTATTTTATCTTTTTCATATTTTCAACAACAAAAGCAATATGAATTAGATCCAGAACTTGAGTTGCGTGGTTGTCAATCATATGTTGAATAAAGAATGTTACACGTGTGTAAAGTGAACACTCAACAAGCCTATGAAAGGTCAGTAGCCCTGTTAATACGCAGACTTCTATATTTTTTTTCATCTTTTTTTAAAATGTAGAAATGTATAGTCTTTGGACTAAAAAAGTATGAAATCTCGTATTCAACGGTATATTTCCTTTGCCATTCAGAATTTATAAGGGATACTGGATAAATCTCATGAATTCTAGTGGAATATATGGAGGTCTGTACTATGTATTCTATAAAAGTTAATAAAATATTCACTCTCTCGACATTATGGTAATTCCCCTTACCGGATTTCTAAGACGTGAACTGCGTATGCGCCGGAATTTTTATATTCCAATTTCCCACACACTAAATCTCGTATTTCCTCTTTTTGTGTTGTCATGAAATAATACGCTCTCAGACGGGTGACTCGTAAACAAGCCAGAAAGGAGAAACTTCACTAATATAATAATTACAAACTTCGGAACATTAACTTCTACTTTTTATCATCATTGAAAAGTCTCAAAGTTTTAATTTGACATTAAAAGGAAGTCTTCAAAATATATCCAGAGAAATTTTCCCTAAATTACTTGTGATTGAATTCCATTAAGTTGTGCTACATAGAAAAAGACAGCGTGCAACTCGTGCTACATCATTCAAAATATCTGACAGAAAAACCGTACATATTTACTGAATTTCTTGCTTATATAGCTATTGTATACGTGTTTTATGAACTTATAATAGCTATAATAGCTGTAATATATATATATATATATATATATATATATATATATATATATATATATATATATATATATATATATATATATATATATATATATATATATATATATATATATATCAAAACTATACACTAATTATTTTAATTGGGTTTAACACAATATCATGTTAGAATTCTAAGAAGAAAATTACGTTATTTAAATCTAGATGAAGATAACGTTATAATTAAGAAAATACAAAACATTTTCAAGGGGCGACATCTTCATCATTAATATCAGATGTTCTAGAAACTTCGGAAGCCGTTATTAGAGCTTCAAATGAAGATCAAAAGGACGATTATTTCGCTTTCGCGCGCCGCAGTTTCCATTAACATTTCTGGACCCAAAAAAGTTCAGCGAGAGCTGCGATAATCATTAGCAAATGAAGACAACAGTAATTTAACAACAGGGAGAAGTTTTAGTTGCAGAAGTGAGATTTCACTACAAACAAGCTCTTCGAGTGTTTATGATAATAATTAACAGAAAATAAGGAAAGAGTTCAAAGCCTTCCAGGATCTTCCAAATCTTCCAAGACCACTGGAATGTTATAAAAACTTACATTTTTTTATCATTTATAAAAAAAACGTTTATATAACTGTGAAACTAATCATTTTGTTGGCTGAAAATGAGGTACAATCATTAATTATTAAATAAAGTTAGTTGATAAATTGCACAATTTCATTTCAAATCTGCTAAGGGATATTAAAATTTGACCCTGGGCCAAGTACTTGGTAGCCACATCTTCTCCTACATCCTTTCGCTTAAAACTATAGCCCTTGGAGCCACCCTCAGCCAAGACTATCTTTATCACCAAGCTGCAGTTTTCTACGTCGTTATGGTTGACAGCTGTGTAGCCGCTCTCTTCTTTACAGTTTTTGCAGTGCATGCTATATATATGCGCGTCCTACCTGGGTCAAATAGTGTAATGCAGACAAGTTTAGTGTAATGCAGTCAAGTTTTAATAAGGGCTTTAATTTTATTTTGTATTGAATAATTTTCTTAATCTTACAACGATTTTGTAAATTGTAATTGTGGAAAATACGGGATATTTTTTTTTAAATCACAAAACTCTCTACACCATATTGAGAGAGAACCGATTAAAACATTCACTGCTTAGTTCAGAGCGACGACCATGATTTAATTGATCTTATATTTTATTTAGTGAGTAGATGATAATACATTTCACTTTTCATGGTTGTGATAAAAAAGTGTAATTCATACAGATTCATTGGAATTTTTTAAAAGTATTATAAATTAAAGGTATATTATACAGGAAGTTTATGAGATACCTATTATCTAAGTAAATATATACGAGAAGCTTTCAGACTGCCCAAAATAGGAACACTTTCTCATAATTAATAATCTTCATCGGGGGGATCCGACATGATATGTAAAGAATATATACAAAGTACGTAAGTTTTTAATAAAGAATTTCACGTAAATGAGTATCATATATAGATACAAAAAAAAATCTGGATCAATAATGAAATAAATGTGCTCTCTTCATTGCGCCAACAATGATACATTCATTCCATCGGCAATCGATTAATCTAATTACAATGTTCATCAAATGAAACGACCTGAAACTAGGTGACACCAATTTCAGAAAAAAAAATCTTCATGAAAAATTCATCAATCTTTCTTTATCAGAACTAAATTAGTACATTATCTTAATTATGCTGAAACGGGGTGCTCCCTTCGCCATTCTCTTAACCGATCCCCATTGTTCGCGTTATTGATTCTACCCTTAATATTTCCTCTCGATAAACATTCAGGACGAAAAAGTAGAATGACTGGCAAAGAAGGATGAAGAACAATAATGAGGTATTTCCAGTCCATGAGAAGACTTTTGGTACAATATTTTTAGAAAAACCTTTTTTATTTACTGATGTAGGAAAAAATCTAATTTCGAAGCATTCCACATTACGCACTCTACAACAGTATCGAATTCTTTTGTGGCATAATTGTTTCTGGAAATAATAATTGTAATAAAACCAACATCAAAAGGCGCCGCGGAGAACTTGAGTGAAAACTTATTTAGGAAACAGGCGTCACGGTTCAATTCCCGCCAATTGTAAATTAATTTAAAGATTTACTTTCAGTTATTCTTGGTATCTTTCCATGTTATTTATCCCTACAAACAGCAAAAATAAAAAATCAAGTATGTAAAAATTACATTTTCCTTTAAAAGGGGTACTCAATTAGTCATCGAGTAACAAACTATAACTATGACTGTACTCGTATAACCATCTAGTTCCTTGTAATTTTTAATTTGAGAAAATATTTTCATTTATTGATTCGGCAGTCACTTTGTGGTCCAATCTTTCCATTTTCAATTTAAGTTTCGATAAGAAAATACCATTTTTCAAAGCTGTGTGTAAGTTAATATTTAAACACACAACTCTACATATATTTAGTCATTAACTTTCTATACATTTAGCCCTTTTTAACGGTACTGGCTTCAAAATATTTATCAATTGATTCGGCAATCACAATATTTTTTTAATTTATGGTAGTATTGACTATATAAAACTTGAATTAAAAATTAAGAAAATATATTGGCAATGGATATTTCACAACTTTGAAACCAATCGTCATATTTATTGAGAATTGTTATTTACTTGCAAAAAACTGAACTGAAAACAAAAATAATTATATTCGAGCTTAATACACATTCTGGCACCCTTTGGCAACGTCGGATATTAATATAACATATTGTAATAAGGCAAACACTATCTAGCAGTAAATGGGAAAAGGCGCTAAGCAGTCCAGCGATAAATAGCGTCTGGAATTCAGGGAGGATATGACGCTCATTATCGCTTAACCTCCTTAAATGCCTTCCCTCCCAAATTCTAGCACGCTTGCCTTCCGACGCCCTGCGACAAGTCCGGCGTCCGACCGCCCCCTCCGATATGGGTGATGTGTAGTAGGGCGTGGGCGGGCCAGCAGCGACCGCTTTACCCGCCACAACTGGCGGCACATTAACTTCTGAATACCGACCACAAACCACGTACGGGGCAGTTAATTTTTTACCAACCAATTGCTCCCTTGTGATAATAGCAGCGGGTCAAAATGTCACCGACTTGATAGATTTCATACGTTACATTCAAATCTACGTTTTGAAAAATAACATTTTCTTTCTGATTTATTAATAAAATAATACTTAATGTACTAAGACGAACATCTACTGAAAAATATTTTTAAAAAAACTTCGCCAAGAAATATTGAACAAATTACAACTTATGACCGTTAAACGACTGTGTGCTATAACAATCCTTAAATATGCATTAAAGAATAACTCTCACATATAACAAGAGGCATTTGAAATGTGATGCTACAGGTGCATATTGGGGATTCATTAGTCGTAACATGTAGGGAACAACGAGGTATTAAAGCAGGATTAGAGTAAAATAAAGCAGGATTAGAGTAAAATAAAGTAAAACACAAATAAGATACTCCGCTCAACCTACATGGACCAAAACGTCTCCGACATGCAGTGTAGCGAATACACCGAGTTGAAAAGACGAACGAAGAGACGGGTGGAGTTTGCCATGAAAGAAGCAAACCAATCAACACAAAGATTTTAACCAATGAAGAAGAACACAAGAAAGCACCTAAATCACTACAACCCAACTCATCTTACATCGAATACAGGATAACTATATTTTTAATTTATGAAAGATCGTTTGAAAGTGAAATTTTCAAAAAAAAATTTTAAAAAAATTAAAGTTTAAAAGTCAAAATAGTGTGTTATTTTGATGTTACATGTAAAGAGGAAAATAATATGACGTTTGACAAAAGTTGTTTTGAAAAAAAAACATTCACTTAAAGAATACTAATTGTCTAATAAATTGATTTCTTTAATCATTATAACGAATAATATCTTTTTTCAAAATTGGATAAGAGTAATATGATATGCCTGTTCGTATACACAAAATTTGTGAGTATACTCGGAAAGCTTATTAGGAATTTATACAGTTACAGGAGTGTCGAAAAGACGTTGTAATATATTTTCGTTAATGATATTTCGCATTGCATCCCAAGCAAGCTATTGCAGAGCTAGATGATTGAACGAGTGCTCTAAATACTAAAAACTTAACAAATACGAGGGTTTCATATTTTCCCAACTTCTGTTTACTATGGGCTGTTTATTACGGGTGCACAATGAACATCTCTTATGACAATTTTATGTTTCTGATAATGCGATACCGAAGGATAATGCCGAGCATAAATAAAAAATACCCTGCGAAAGTTCTCGCGGGGTAGGTTACCTTCAGGTTTATGTAGGGCAATGTTACTTTCTAGGGGAAAATAACGGGGGTAAGTCGCTATAAGGGTAGCTCTTATCCCTCCTTCCTCGACACTTATGCCTTACTGTCGTAGTATCGATATGTTAGGGTGAAATTCCACCAATAGCCTTCAATTTCTTTTGTGATAATGTCATTCTTACAGGAATAACTTGTAAAAGGTTCCCATTTATTGCTTTCAGAAATCAGTACGCCGCTATCGTATCTTTTCATATCAAAGATTTATAACGACATTTTTTCATGGCTAAGTACCATATATTGAAAAGTGATAAAATATAAGTATTATATTCAATTTAAATTTAACTTGGTTAATTTCATTTTTTCTTGAAAGCTATTGTGATAGGTGTTTTGATGCATTCCGAATTATATTCAAACACTACGCATCGAAAGACGTATCACAATATATTTATTGAAAAAAGAATCGACCAAGTCGAACATAAATTAAACATAAATAGATATCTGACGAATCAATTAATGAAATAAAAATTACGAAATATATGTATACATGTTTTTCTGTTTCTTTACTAAGTAACATGATCGCTGTAGTGTAATAATATATTTCTTTCTGTAGTTTTGATTATCATGTCCTGATTTGAAAAAAGTTGAATTAGTATTAATGAGCTTGTAAGCTGCACAAAACGACTATTGCAAACTACTCCCAGGCCGTATGCTCTATGACTGACACTACAGCAGTGCGCCATAAATTTGCAAGTGTAAGATGTAAGAAGAAAAGGTGAAGACAGAGTTATGTAGAGGCGGCATTACTCTGGAGACATCATATATTCATGTCTAGTGTCTTTGTGTCCCGGTTTTCGGTTGCAGCTTGCATAACTTATTATTATTTTACGAATTTCGGTGTTTTTCACCATAAGCAGTTTTGCAAATCAGCAAAACAGACATTTCTGACTGCGTGAAACACAAACGAAATACATATTTTATACCGGTGATGATAAAGCACTTCAAGATGTCTTTTAGTACTTCTTGAAAGAATAAAAAAATGTGTTTATTATGCATAACAGTATCTTTCAAATAAAATTTGCAACATAAATCAATTTTATGTATTACATTTTAATACTTTTAGTATCTCAAAACAATTGTTTTTTAAAAGATCTAGATATAAGTAAATCTAATTAGTTTTTTTAAGTGGTTAAAACAATGTTGTTTAAATTCATAAAGTTTATAAAATGTACCACAAAGCATCTGCGAAAAACTTTCACGAAATAATTAGTTTTTAATAATCTTCTAAAGGATTTTTTCAACTTGTTCCTACAAAAAAAAATGAGATTTTTTTTTTAAAATACTAATTATACAAAATTTTAAGGAAGATATTTATTATTAATAAAGTAATATTTCACGTAGCAACTGAAATCAGGAATAACAATATTAAGTCTGGTTTATTGAAAAGAAAAATGTATGGTTTTCGTAAATATCTATACGGTTTTATAGCAGACAAGATATAAACTTGTACTATGCTGTGTAATTTTTCATGAACTAGGTGTCAAGAAAGCAGGAATATTGATTTCTGCAGAGGCTTAAATAAATAACAGGTAACCACTTGGAAAATGGATACCTCGATTTTCAACTCTATTTCACTCTCTGTAAAAGCTCGACTCTAGCAAAAGCGAGATGTTCAGAAGCTTAATTAGATCAGTTATTTCTCCTAGTATCCTTAAAGCACCCGAATTTCGGTAACTCTAAATAATTTGTCATCAAATGATCAATGGTTAACTATTATAACTTCTTAAAAAAAAATTACTAACATTACCAATATTTTGTCAAGATGACTAACTACAAAGTCAATATAATGAAGATAAAAAAAATTAACCAACTATCACGCCGCCTCCCCGAAATGGTAGTTGGACAGAATTGAACGCCACACCACTCTGTTTTTGCAAACATTCAGCACCTCTACCACATCAATGCATTTCTTCATCCAAACCTACTAATTGTTAAGATTCCTGACTTCATATGTTTAAAGTATTGTAAACACTTGATCATATTAAGTTTTTCATAGTTTTCCTCAGCTCTTATTCCCCAAATTAAATTGTTATATCGCTCAAACCATGTCAAAATACCCTTAATTTTACCGATAATACATATTTAACCCTCGATTTCATTCCTTATTTCAACATCCGAAGATGTATCACACAACTTTTCAACGTTTTTATAAAATAAAATAAATTAAATTTTGCAGCCAATAAAAAAAAATTGTAATTATCATATTTTAATGCTTAAAAAATATATGAAAAATAATCTTCATATTAAAAAAAATACAATTTAGGAAGAGTAATTTATTTCAAATTCATTTTAAAATATTTCTCAGGAGACTGAATGCAGTCGAAATGCGATCTCTCAGAAGAATGTGTGACAAAACGATGTATGATAGATGTGCGAATAGTGAAATAAGGAAGGAATGCAAAGCTGAGATAAGCATTATCGATAAAATTAAGAAAGGTGTGTTGAGATGGTTTGGACATGTAGAACGAATGAGTGAGAGAAGAACGGTAAAACAAATTTATGAGGCGAATGTTAGTGGGAAAAGAAGCAGAGGAAGACCGAGAAAAACATGGCACGATCAGGTATGCCAAATACTTGAAAGTGGTCAGGTTAGGAGTCGTAACAATCGGCGGGTATGTATGAGGAGATGAGAAGAGGCGAAGAATGTTTGCAAGGACAGAGTGGTGTGGCGCTCTATTCTCTCTGCCTACCCCTGCGGGGAAGCGGCGTGATGGTTAGTTAGTTGGTTAGTTAGTTTTCTCAGGAGAACGAGTTAAAATTTCAAATTAATTAAAAAATACAAAAAGAAAGAATTGTTTTGTGTAATAATGTTGATTATTCCCGCTGCTCCACTTGATTTATATTTTTTGAGATTGCTTCTGACATAGCAAATAAAATAAATTAATTCCAACACTCCTAAACCAACATTAAATAATAATCAGTAGCCACTTAACTCTGAATAAATTACTCTAAAAGGTTGTTTTAAAAAGAAAAGTAGAATAATCTGTACAGATCATTAATTTTCGGTATAATCACATAAAGAAAGGAAACGCAACCAAACGAAAAATTGTTATTTTAGTATTAGTTTTTTATTAATTTTTAAATTCATCTTGAAAAGGGGTTGTTTTTTGTATCGTCTTAAGAGAAAAATCACCAAACTTTCTAATCGATTCTAAATTTGTTAGCAGAGCAAAACTTATATTTTTATACAATAAAAACAATCATTTGTTAAAATATTACTGTATTTGTATTTTAACCTTACGAACCCTTATTTTTGGTTTATTTTATTACCTAAGTAATGTTAATTTAGTTTTAAATAATAATAAAATCAGGTTCAAATATTTTTCACACAGCAATTAATCACACATATGCAAAAAAATGATTTAAATCATAATTGTTTCACAATGGTGATATCTCGTTGCAAAAAATTACTCTCGGGGAGAAGAGTTTGAAAACACAAATCTAATATGTTTATGAATCCATAGTTATAATTTATTTTTCTTAAACATACACACACAAATATTCTAAGAAGAATTAAACATAGGATCTCAGCAAAAATCTCTAGTATGTCTTATTTGGTTCTATATTATCGATCGAATTTCTACTTTTGAGCTAATGTGTATCTGAGATTGAAATTTCACAGACTATCTTTAGCAGGAGATACCAGCAATATTTCTCCGATGCACCCAATCATCCTCTTAACAATAAATACACCATTGCATCATCGAAATTCATACAAAACAGCGTTCCTAATGCGACCAATCTATGAACTTCTCTTTAACAAGATTCAAAAATAAAAATAAGATATGAATCTTGCTTAGTCTCTGCGGAGTAAATCCAATTTTGGTTAAATATTTTTTGTGCATTAAACCGGTTAAAAAAATATCAATTAATGTTTCACAATATAATATTTATACCAACTTCCCAAGATTCTCCAAAGATCGCGTTCTAACTAACGTTTATTTAAATGTTTTCTTACATATGCATAAATAGCTATAACTTAATGATAAACCGAAGTGATAATTTAGACTTTCAATATAAACCATTTTTAAATGAAAGGTTCTTGTTTTACCTTATTGTTAAAACCTCTACGTAAAAGTACCTTGTTATCGGAAACTGAAACTACCCTTTGTCACTTGAGTATTAATAACCCTTGAGATATAATTATGCCGTAGACCTCACACGGTTAAAATTATAAATAATAAATGACGTTATTATTTAATCAAATGCGCCAAATTTACGAGAGACCCGAACACATATTGGGGGCTGAAGTAAGGTTGGTTTTAGTAATAACTCCCTAAATATTTAATGTGCTACATGTTCACAATGTTCCGATACTAAATATTGCCATAAAATAAATAAATATAGTTCAATATTTACTCTAATAGATTCGATAATGATTTTAGAATGGTTAAAAATATTTTAGTGATTTTGATTGGAATAAAAACCAAATCTTTGATATAACGATCAATTATTTATTCAAAACTAATCAACAAACATTTTTATAGATAAAAATGTTTATATGAAAAGATTTTTTACAAATCTGTTTTCATCTTAACGAAATTCGCTTTTTTACAAATAATTCAACAGAGAACAAATTTCGGGCGTTTTTTTGTTTATCGGAATAAAAGACCGATAAATTGAGAGCTGAATATTTTTTAACACACGATGATTGGCAAAATTCCTTTTCAAAGGGGTAATACAAAATCGGCCCAAAATTTATCAATATTTTTCGGACAATAGTAGGCAGTATAAAGCTCGTACACTACCACCAAATTCTCCTTTTCATCTTTAAATACAAATTTAATCCTAAAATCTAGTCAATTAATCATTACGATGTCATCGTGCAACGCTTAAAAAAACACGTAGGTATTCAAATATATATATGAACGTATGACAAAATATTATTTTGGCTTTCTTAAAAATAAAGCTTCAGATTATTTTATCACTTTATAGTTAACCTCGCAAGTAAGGCAAGTTTTAATGCTCAAATAAGTCGGAAAAATCATTTTTGAAGGTCAATGTTATTAATATTATACCCTTAAGGACAGATATTTAACATAACGTCCGAATTATTATAATAATAAAACCCTATCCGCACCCCAATGGTGCATAGGGCACTGAGTCTTATAAACGCAGTGCTATCATGATCGTTTAAACATGAAGGAAAGGTGATCAGCCCTCCGCTTCAGGTACCAGTCCATGGTAATATTGAATAAATATTACAGTGAAAAAATCACTAATATATATTTTTACCCCCCTTGGGAATCGAACCCGGGACCTCCAGAACGGTAGCCGAGCGTGCTGACCATTACACTACGGAGGCGGACTTATCACTATAATATTCCCCTGTTGAGCAGAATAAACCCTACCATGAACCGTTCAACGGAAGCCTTCAGATCTTTTTATTTCTATGTGCCTCGTTCCCGAGATGACTGCTCATTAAGGGAGTAAACTGCTTAAGAAATAGCACCTATGAGCCCATTGAAATGAAAAGTACAATGGACCGATAGAGGGAGCCACGCGTATAGATTTCACTCTCCATACTACCCCGAAACTATTGTGCGATTCAACATTGTTCAATAACTCATTGTCTTGCTCGGCTTTATTAAAGACATTTCAACGGCAATTAATATTATCAAATGACGTCGGCAAGCCTCGGTGTAATTGTTGGTGTTAAAACTGGCTTATCACATCATACAAAATGACTAATAGTTACCATGAATCTACGTATTTCCAAACATTTTGAACGTGTCCAAATAATTGTTCAAAAATCTGGATAATCTCTAATTAGGAGTTATTTTTCGACGTTATTTTTTTACATCTCTTCATCATCTTAGATGTCAAAAAATAATGTAAATAATAACTCCTTACTAAAGATAATCTCGATTTGTGAAGAAGTATATGGACACACTCAAAATGCTGTAAATAAATTGACCGGTCAAATTATACACTTAAATAAAAATAAAAATAATGAAAATAATATTTTCTAGCGTTTCTCAAGTATGTGAACATAATCCAGGATTCAGACCTCATATACAAATAAAAGATATTCTGCTTAATAAAAAGCTTGCCTCATCTCACCATAGATGTCTTTCGTAAAGTCTACTGAATTCAAGGACTGTGTTTCGAGTTAAATCAATATATCTAGAAGTTCCATGATTTTTAATATTATGGTTGTCAATCATGGGTATAATTTTTTAATGTTCCACGTATGTAAGTGATCTTTAAACCAGCCTAAGACGATCGTAAGCCCTGTAAATGCCCAATCTTCTATATTCTTCTTCATGTTTGTTAAAATGTCTAAAAAAATCGTTTTATTTGTTGATACTTGGTGCATGTACGTTTTGTACATACTACTATGTCATATCATATGTAATATTTAGGGTTTGAATTCAATTGAACGGATTTCATATATTAACAGTGCTTCGATGGATTTATCAAAGCAAACCAAATAAAACGAAATACTTCACCCTTAAAACGAACAATCCTTCTTCAAATCCTTTCCATTCCTTCGTAATAAAAGAAAGTCATGCCTTTTTAGATACAACAACATCAATGTGTACCATTTTATGATAACAGTTTCATTTTTTTATTGCTTTGAATATATATCTTGCAGAAATGTGTATACCATCATTTATATGAATGTACGTTCCGGTGCTTTCTCATTTTGGATTATATGGCGATTTATTTTGTATGAGGGTAAAGCCTTGGTCGCTTATGGTATCATGTACGTCTGTATAAAGATTAAAGATATCAACAAACCTTGATATCCTCCAAATCCTTTTAAGTAGGTATCAATTATACGATTATTTACTTTTGTATATAAATATATATTTTTCAATTGGCATTGGATTTATTATTTTTAAATATTTTGGTATATTAATAACATGCTAATTTAAAATTTCGAAACCAAGGACAAATTGTAGTTTTAAATGCTTTTTTTTCTAATGAATTATATACATGTTAATCCAAGAAAAAAGAATAAAAACACAAAAAAATATAAATAAAAATTAATTTTATTACCAACAAACTAAATAATAACTAATAAATATAAATTCCTCTCCAAGCGCATGAGCCAAGTCTCTGTTTTTAGAACTGCGTTAATAATTTTAATTTTAAGTAGAAATGTCTAGAAAATAAATTTAATCATAGAAGAACTTTTTATTTATATATATTTAATATGTTAATAAAATATAAAATTAATTTAAAAAAAATTATAGCAATAAACCGATTTCGAAATTTTTCATTACAAAATTTTCGATGATATTTAAGGTTTAAAAAATCTTTTGAAGAAACGAAATAAACGGGAATTCAATCTCCTTTAAACAGTTTAATGTCTTCATCATATTTTAACATACATAAATCACTTTAAGTATTTTTTTTTTCATTTTTTTAATGGAGATAATTCATAATCTTAAAATATCACTTTATCAGGATCATGCATAATGAATCACACCAACTTTTTACATAATAAAATATTATTATCCTCTGATTATATTTTTTTTCGTGAATTCTCGCAGGATTTTTTAAATAATGGAAAAAAATAATGTGGGAAATGGTATTATTTTATCCAGAAATCATAAAAGGGAACTCTTGAAGCGTAAGAGCATCCAGATGAGAAAGTGAAGAATGAGTGAAGTGTGAGTGAGAGTGAAGAATGAGTGAAGTGTGAGTGAGACTTCAGGTACTGATTGATGACCCAACCAGGGTGTGATAAGGGAAGGGGTGATGAGGGTGTGATCAGGTGACACTTGGGTGAATCCAACACTATTTCAGGATTAAAATACCCCTGGAACCAATTTATATGTGATGTGTACATACATATGGCCGAGAAAATCAACTTATCGCGCGTTAATTCAATCATCTTACGAATAAATTCAGCTAAAAGAAAATAATATATATTAAAAAAAAATTGAAACTAATAATAACTAATAACTAACATAAAACTAGAAATAACATTAAAGTTTTGTACTGACATTTCATGGTGGAACTGCATTTTATATAATAAATGAAAACTAAATATTTTATATATTGCCGAAGAATTATTTTTAAAAAAATATTTCTTTATAAGAACTTAGCGAACTAACCTCGTACAAATAGAATTATATGACTAGATGGTACTTCGTTTCACTGTGGTAAATTCAATACACTATTTAAAAAAAAAACTTCGACCTCTGGTATCGGCTTTTGTTTGTACCAATATCTTCTCGCCGGTGATCGTAAGAGAGTGAAATAAAAAGAAAATATTTTTCCATTAAAATTAAGTCCGCTTCTTACACCCTAACCTTTTTTCATGGCAAGTTTAACGGAAGGAAAGTTAATGTGACCTGGGGACAGTTTGGTCGCCACAGGTAATATGTTCGCTCACGGCCTCTAATAAAAGTGACACAAAGTTTTATATGAAAAAACTTGCTTAGCCCGAATATTTATTTCACCCTTAAATATTATGGTTAAGTTTATGAAACGTGGAAAAACTGTTTTTATTAAAGTTAAAAAAAAAATAAAAATCGTAATTCCGAAAAATTCATCATTTTATTTAAAACAATTATAGAAATAATGTTTTTTTTAAATATCATAAGTGTTATCCAAGCTTTCTATTTTAAGTAAATTATTATAAATTAAAACAGCGGGATTTCTTAAATACAAGTATTATTATAGTGAACAAAATATAATTTAATTAATATAAACGTTTTCTAAAATCTCTTTTCACTTATGCTTTTTAAAATCGAACAAAATTCATTGATAATTATTTTGAGATGAAAGCAATGTTTTACATTACTACTACTACTATTACCATCACGCCGTTTCCCCGCAGGGGTAGGCAGAAAGGACTTAACGCCACACTCTTCTGTCCTGACATACACTCCTCGCCTATTTCACTTTTTTCATACCAACGTTTTACATACCTTTTTTTTAAATACTTAGTACAAAATTTATTTAGTAAATAACATAAAAAAACACTTTATACTCTCAAATTCAGTTTGAGTCCTTCTGGTGACAGAACATATACAATATAAAAATAAACAATTAAGTTTTATAAAAATATATGAAAACAAAAAATCAACACAATTAGTTTCTTGGGCATTTCACAATATTCTTAAATGTTTTATGTTATAATTTAGTTAAAGAAATCATCGTAAAGGCGTGTCAGATATTAACAAACCTCCCTTCATAAATTAAGTGTATGTAATTTAGTATCTCTAAATATTAGCCATTGATACTGTGTAATACTTAATGAGAATATTTGCTGAAAGGAAAAGTTTCCGCTTTTGTTCCAAAAGCTTTATATATATCTAGTTTTCACTATGGTTAGTATCAAAGCCTATCTTTTGGTGAGGAAATAAATGAAACTCTATAAAGTAAAAGGATCTACTACGACTATGATTACACAAACATCAAAATAAGCAATATGTTTACGTAGACGCTATACATCATTATTTACTCATACGAGCATAATACACTTTCAAAAACATACGCCGAGAGAAAATCCCTTCAAAGGAATCAAATAATGTATGAATGTTTCAAAAGCCTCTGAATATATTGGGCACATTCTTGTTCGTAATATACAGTAAATATGTAGCATTAAAATATACAATTTCATTTCGCATACCAAACTGATCTTGAACGGTTTTTTAGGTTCATTTTATACTGAGCAATATAGAGTTTCTCAGATACTTACGACGACCTTTGAATGTACTGAATACATTTACGAAATTTGGCTAAAGCTTAAAAAACGTGATTTAATATAACACAGTTGTAGTGTTATTATAACCATGTATTTTACGCTGATGAAATAAATTATTATAAGTTTAAATCACTTCACATACGAAGAAGATTTTAATTTACATAAATAAAAATATTTAGTACAATTTTGTTAGGGTAAATTTACAATCTTTATTGTGTTTGTTAAGTTATTTAAGAAATATATTAAAAAGGGATAAAAACAAAATTATATGATAATTCCAGCAATTTTTAATACTAGGCATAATGTATAAAACGTGTGTTTATAAAATAGAACAGTATAAATCAGAAGTTTTGTTGACTCAGTGTTGGGTCACTCAGGCAAAGTTTATTAAAACGAATGAATAAATTACAAAAGTTTTAAAATAAGAATTTTTACTTAAAATACTGAAAACGTTTATAATATCATTATCAAACCAAACCGCCTCTGTGTTCACCGACCAAAATTTACTGCCTCGATAAAAAATATACATCTTTTCGGTTTTTCGTTTTACGGCAGACATTTTACAAAATATACAATCAGTTCTAAGAAAGTAATTGGCTGTTCCGACCACCGGTTAAGGGCTCCAGAAAGATAAAGCGTCATTAAGGGAAGCTATATTAACGCTTTCAACAGGATATCTGAGTGAAACCAGAAGCGCATTGAAAGTAATATTGCGTGAAATCCAGATACATTTTAGATTAAGAGAACCTCGTGGTGACGTACAAACAGTAATGATGGGATGATGGGACTAACCGCACAATCCGGCTGTTTGAGCCTTCCCAATCAATAAACTATTCTCCCCTACACACCCCCTGATTGTTTAAATCCTACGGACGTGATTTATAGACAAATAAAACGTAAATACAATTTCCACTTTAAACTACGTCGAGTTTATAGGCGGAAAACCAACATACAAATACAATTGATTTACGGCCAAATTTGGTATCACTACCAAATCAACAAACTGTGTTTTTAAGAGTTAGTCGATAACGTTCGTTAAATTTACGACGCGATAAGTAAAACAAAATGAATACAGGAATACCAGAATGAATATTTTCCCTTTCAAACTTATTCGGTGAGAGCTCGCGCAAATTGACGGCGACGTCTTTGCTCATCCAATATTCGTCATCATAATGGTACTGGTACTTGATAGAAACGATTTTCGATATTGGGACTGTTAGCAATTTTAAATAATGCGACACGCGAAATATCGAAGACGACGGAAATGAGGGGAAATCTTCCAAAAGAAAATAATATTGTACTTTTTTGGTTGTTTTTATTAAAAACAAAAATCCAGATTTTATTGTAATTATTGGTAGAACACTCAGAATTATAAATCGCTATATAACATAAGTAATCTTATACTGAACAAAGCTTCTCTTACTTATCTATTAGATAATTTCAATTACTTCTTTTTATTATTCTAATCAGAGCTTAATTGCCTTTTTTAAAATGACTTAAGAATTTATATGATACTAGTGGTTTTTAAAATGCTTCCTCTCTTGTTTTCCCAATTTTTTTATTCATTAAAAAACATTAACTTATGTATATGTGTATTTATATATATTTATATATATATATATATATATATATATATATATATATATATATATATATATATATATATATATATATATATATATATATATATATATATATATATATATATATATATATATATATATATATATATATATATATATATATATATATATATATATATATATATATATATATATATATATATATATATATATATATATATATATATATATATATATATATATATATATATATATATATATATATATATATATATATATATATATATATATATATATATATATATTTATATATATATATATATATATATATATATATATATAAATATATATATATAAATATATTTATATATATATATATATTATACATATATATATATATATATATATATATATATATATATATATATATATATATATATATATATATATATATATATATACATATATATATATATATATATATATATATATATATATATATATATATATATATATATATATATATATACATATATATATATATATATATTTTTTTTTAACTCTTTATTCCAGCTTGACTAAGTGGTGGGTGCAATACTTAGTCAGCCATATATGTTTTACAACATTTTATTTAAACAATGAAATTAGAAATAAGAAGGAAATAAGAAATTGAAAGAAATAATAAAAAATAAAAATAAAAATAAAAATAATATATATATATATATATATATATATATATATATATATATATATATATATATATATATATATATATATACATATAAACATATTTTTACATATGGAAAAATTCATTAAAAACGTTTTTAAAAAATGTTCACAAAACTTTTAAATACGCTCACAGCTAAAATTTTTTTTTTTTAATTTGGCATTTTAGTGTAGATATTCTTCATATCTGTGTAAAAAGCGTATTGTAAATTTATGTAGATGTTATGGAAAATAATTCATGAATTCTTTATAAATTCAAAATTAAAAATTACGAAAGAAGGTTTTATTATTTTCCAAACGTCTGCTTCAATTTAGATTATCCTCGTCAAAACTCTTTGAAAGCCTTTTCTGAAAATGGAGATAAACAAATGAGTGAAAAGCGATACCAACCGGCAGCTCATTTTCCACCGCGCCAGTATCAGCGCTTCCTGAGAGGAACATCAAAGCTCCGCACACAGTAGCGAAGTTATATCATTTCTTTACATAATATATATTACAATATTTACCGACCCTTGTGGGGAGCGAGTAAGCTTCTGCCGAGATGGAACATTCTCTGCTACAGTTGAAACATCAACCGATGCAAAATCCCATGTAGGTACAGAGATTTATTCTGAATTTATAAACCACCAAACGTTTCAAGCAAAAAAAATCTTTTTCCCTTAAAATATAAGTGGTTCAGGTAGATAATATGCAGAGTGACTTGTACTAAAAAAATACTTATTTTATATATTTTTTGTGATAAAAAGAAGTAACCTTGTGATATTTCTTATCAAAAAAATTTTAAATTCTCGTAACAAATTTAATTAAATATCAACTACAAAAGTCTTACAATAATATAAGCAGACAGGAATTTATTATTAACGTAGTCTTTAATATTACTTTAAAGAAGGCCTGTTATTTGTTCCAAAAATTAAAAATATATTTTACAAATTTGTACCATTTTTAATTTAATTAATTATTTTTAAATTAGCGTTTTATATTATAAATCTTTCCTCGTACGATGTTCTTTACAAAGGAGGTGAGGAGGAGAAAGAATACAAGGCAATTGTTGAAACCGATTGGAGAAATGGTAAAATATAAAATGGTTAAAAAAAATTGTGTTATTTCTATAAATTTATATGCGCATTCAAATATTGTAAAACACATTTTATTTAACTTACAAACTTATAACCTAAGCTGCATTTATGTTTATTTATGACGATATATCATTTCCTAGTCAACTAAAGGATGTAATTTGTATGTTACTAATGCTATTTTTGAAAATAACGAAACACATTTTATTTTATTATCTTTTTTATTAATAAATTCATGGAAAAAAACCTAGAAAATATTTATTTTTGTTTATTATTTTAGGCTTAATATATTTATAATCAAATACGATACTATTTATTTACATTATTTTTCAAAGTTGACTACTTAAAAACGTTATATTTTCATTTTTCTTTTATTCCGACGTTTAGTCCCGTTTTACTGCTTTCACTATCAAAATATGATTAATGATCTTTCTCCGGGAGCAAGTCTTTAACAAACTTCCTTATTATGTACTTCTTGATAGTTATTTCAGCAGTGGAAATATGGTATTATTATTTAAAAGAAGAAAAACGCAGTAAATTTCCGTCCTGTGTATAAAAATAATGTGATGTTTTTTTCAGATTTTTTTTGTTTAGTTTTTGATGTAGCATTTTTTTATGAATTCACACATTCATAAAAGCAGCGTCTATAGACTTATCGTGTTAAAATCCGATTTACAGACAACGTGTGTCAAATGTTCATGCATTCATCGCAGAGAATTGACACGTTCGAACAAAACCGTTCTCAAAACAAACGAGGATTCTAGAACATTTGAAGTAAATTGCTCCATAGTACTCCAGCCTGCGCGACGACATCAAAGCTGATAGTTTTTTTCCTGTTCTCTTTATTTCACCAGAGATCACACGGTTTTGTCAATTTGGTATTTTCTTGTTATTTGCTTAAGGTTCTTCTTTTAAATTCCGAACGTAAAACCTAAATTTAACACTTAATGTAAAATAAAACAATGGAAAAGTATATTTATTTTTATTATGTTAATTACTGTTATTATTATGGTAAATTTTATTACAAACTATTTTTAATTGAATCCTTCTGCATTTAATGCTTAATATGCACACAAATAGTAAAAAGTTGAATAAAAAAAAACCTAATATAAACTCCCATAGATTAGATAAAAACTACACATGTTGAATATCTGTTTTTTTGTTGTAAAAATCAAACACTTATATTAACATGTTTAATAACGTAGCATATGTTTCACTCATGATTTGAGGGATATATTGATTTTCAATAAATTAGTCCTTTTAACAATAGTGTACAATCATAAAAAAGGTATTATTTTTTGACATTTCATCAAAGATGAAGAAGAATATGGAAGTCTGGGCATTTACGGGGCTTACGACCGTCATAGGCTGGTTTGAGTGATCACTTTACACACGTGTAACATTCACCAATTCTACCCATTATTGACAACCACACTACTCAAATTCTTCGAAGTTCTATATATATGAACCAATTTAGAAACTTTGTTCTTGAATCACTAGAACTTCACTAGAGACATCTATTGGTGAGATGTAAAGAAGCTTTTTTTTTTATTCTTCTTCATCTTTGATGAAATATCAAAAAATAATATGAAAATAACTCCTGTAATTGGAGATAATCCAGATTTTGTGAACAAGTATTTGGACACACTCAAAATGTTGTAAATAAAAAAGGTATTTTAAACATTTAGAAAAAACTCACAATTAATATTATTGAACGTTTATGATTTTAAGCTCAAAGTTTGTATTACGTCATGTTACTTAATTACGTTTAAGTATTAATAATAAAAAATACACTTTGTTTTATTGAAACACTTAATTAATACCACCAAAGTATGATATAATTTAATTATCTTTTATTTAAATAAGTGATGATTTATCTATAAAGGTAGAATTTCTGAAAGGATCGTGTATGATTTATGAAACCATCAATAAAATCACGCATCCTTTAATATCCTATTGTATAAAGAGAGGTGATTGATGCATAAACGAGCAAGTAAGTACATTTTTCATTCTCCATTCATCCGCTAGAACAAGGCGATGAGAGAAGATCTATGGCCCTATGTTATCGCTCACACTAAACATAACCTTTCAAAAACTAACAAAGAGAACTACCCACAGACCAAACCTCTCGAATCAAAATACTTCCTGAAATATTCAGTCAGCTACAGAAATCCTTGGGCAATTCAAAACATTCAAACAAATTCTTTTGATAGTTTTTCTTTCATTAACTGGTTCGACCGTAATTTCGTAATAGATTTATGAAATATACAGCAAAGTTTATAACTTTTGACATATGTTTTAATGTTAACATAATCATTTGCAAACTTTGTGTTCGAACTAACAGCCCACTCCTAACACGTGTCACTTGTCACATGGGTATAAAGTTACGAGAAATGATAATTCACAAATTAAACATTTTAGTAATAACATGAATAAATTTATTTCAATTCCATGATTTATATATCGCTCACTCCTTTCAAGAACGTCATAAATCAAAAAACATGATTTTTCAGGAGAGCGTTTTTAAAGTTTGAAAATATAATGCAATGTTTTAAAAATAAATATCAAGCCACATATTTAACTTTTTACTTTGCAACAGATCCTTTGAGGTAAAACCTGAAGGTTTATTCTCCATTTGAAAAATATTTAGTTTATTTCAAAAAATAATTAAACAATACCTTTTCTTCAAAATGCAAAAACAACACTTTCTGCCCTGTAGCGGGTAAATATTAAGTTAAAAATATGCCACATTTGCTGGGTTATAGTACATTTTTTGGGCATTCCGAAAATATAAACAACTGAAAATTTACGATTTTTGATTTATGACGTTCTTGAAAGGAGTGAGCGATATATGTTACATCTCTTTATTCGTTTATTTTAAATGTAACATTGTAGTATGAAAGTCCGTGATATTATATGTGTTCAAGGTAAAAATTTATTTGTTTATTTATAATTCACCGAAACTCCTTACATATTTATATTTAATGATACCTCAAAAAAGATTTTTTTATAGTCATTGCGATTTAACAAATTTTAAATCTGAGGTTTTACAGAAATCACAACCCGTCATTGGCCTTAAGTCAAGTGAGTATCCTGACTTTCATGTTCCCATCTCAAAAACTTCTTTATAATTTTGTTACGGAAGTTTAAAGATTAAGCAATTTATGGAAAGGGTTTATATCAAGCTAACTACCTGTCATTGTGTGGCTTAAGTGATCACTTATGTAACGTGTCGGGTTGTGGTCCAGTAGTTAGTGTCGCGGACTCTTAAGTCAGAGTTTCTCGGTTCGAATCCACTGTATCACAATTTGATACCTATTTCTAATAATGAGCCGCTAAGGCCCACAAAAATAGGACGACGTTGAAATATTTGTGGAAATAATAAAAACACAAAGATTTTTATATATTTTTTTAAATTAAATAAATTATTCCTTTGATTTTATAGAACAATATGTATTGGAACATTAACATTTTAATATTAAATCACCCATTCACATTATTAAATCTAAAATCTACTTAACTCAACAACAAAAAACATTTTTATGAAAACTCTTCTAAGTTGAAAACAGTTTTATTACTTTAACGAATATGTACATTTTATAGTAAGCAATAAATATATATAAAATTAAATAACTAAATAAAAATTTAATAAATCTAAAATCTACATACTTTTTTCTGGAAAAAATAATTTTGTTATGAACAAATAATCCTTGATTTTCTCGAAAATGTATATTATATTTCTCTATTTAAAACACTCCTAAGTTGAAAACAGTATTGTTATATTTACTCGTATGTACGTTATATAGCTAGCAGTCTCACGTTACGTACCGCAATCACTCAGGACACCCCAAATCATACGCGTCTCTATGTGTAATACACATATGTGCTTAGTAAAAGTCGCTTCATTTTTACTCCACCATTATTTCGCCTCATCTTTTAGGTATTTTATCTTTGCCCAGCACAGCTGGGACCCTAGCCTTATTGATTAATGCCGCGTGAACAAAGCATCCAACTTAGTACACGTCAAACAACATTTGATCGAGTGTTACGGCGTGCCTGTTGACTAGGGTCATTTTTCAAGTCCGACTTGGTGTCGGAAGAATAAAACCGTTTTTTAGGCGATAAATATTTTGGACGAAATTATTCAAAGAACCGAGCGACGAAACGAAAAAGTGGATGAGGGAACAAATTGGATTACCGATCCATTGATTCGCATCAGTCCTTCATTTCCTCTTCGAGTCAGACCGTTGTAATTCAAGTTTACAAATGACCAACAAATATGAAATTATTTGAACGAAAATCTGTGAAAGGTTTTTTTTCAAATAAATCATGGTTTTAAAATAACACAATTAACCTATTGAAGCAAGTTTTGTTACAACATTGTGCTTGAATTTATAGTTTTTTTTTCTAATTGCATTTATCATAGCTTATTATTATTATTTGAATTTTAAAAAAAAATTAAATAAAAATTTATTACATAATGTATGACTTCAACTTATTATCAAAACACGTATCGCATAATTAAAATAAAAAAATAATTAGAAAAACTTGTAATGGACCATTTTGAATTTATTCATGTAAATTCGACTTGTTTTAAAAACTACATATGTACCGATGAAAATACAAATAAGTTGGTATTTCCACCTTTAATACTGTTATTTATACATACATTCAAATTATTTAATTTTTTGAAAAGCCAAAAGAACATTTTATTATTTACATAATAACAGAGATATGATACTTTAAATATTTAGTTGAAAAGCAATGCGTATAAATAAATTAATTATTGATCATTGATCGACCATCATCGGCCATTGATATACCAGTGAAACATTAAGACTTCATAAAATCAAAAATTCCTTTCGTTTTTTTTTTAACATTGTTAACATGTAATTAATTAAAATCTTTTTATATGTTTTCCAATGGCTTAAGAATAATATGTTTATATTTCTATCTTTTCAATTTGCGATATTTTGTACGACTATGAAAAATAATAGCTTCATATTTAAAAAAAAAGTCTAGAAGAATACAGAGAGAAAAAGGTATCGACAGTACTGTTTCAAACATAAATTAATACAATTATTAAATAAAAACAAATGTACAACATTTTGAGTGTGTCCAAATACTTCTCTACAAAATCTGGATTATCTCCTATTACAGGAGTTATTTTCATATTATTTTTTGAGAACTCATCAAGTATGAAGAAGAATATGGAAGACTGGGCATTTACGTTACACTTAAGTGTTACACGTGTGTAAAATGATCACTTAAACCAGCCTATGATGGTCGTCAGCCCCGTAAATGCCCAGACTTCCATATTCTTCCTTATGTTTGATAAGCTGTCAAAAAATAATATAAAAACAAATGTTACTACTTTTTCCATAGACTCTTGACCTGGGATTTAAGCTGGTGTCATATCTTTTCAAAAGCATTATTCAAAATGTAGGTCGATGAAACAGCTACATATTTTATAATGGGTAATATTCGAGTGATTAGAGCATAAAGTACAAAAGCTGAATGTCAGTGCATTGTTCCATCGCAATATTGGATAACTCAAACGTGCATAGAGGAATATTCAGCAATATTGAGCATTCTCCGGTCCTGAGAATATGGAACGGAAAATACTCCCAGCTCAGAGAACAATATGAACCAAACATACGAGTACTCGGGTTCTTGTTGACTTTGGGTGACAGATTCCACGTATGTATGTTTGGCCAATACGTACGGGTTGTCAATGTTACAGATTTCTGTAAAACTTAAATACATACTTTTAAAACTAGTTACTGCGGAATTTTCTGGAGGAAACCTGCATTCGACTTTTCGTGACACACTTTCTCGGGGATTTTCGCAACGTCGTAATACCGTGTTATACACATAGGTTTTTATGGTTTTAACCAGCCAAAAGATGTAAATAACAAAACCATTAGGTGGTTTTACATTCTTTTTATGTTAACTATTTTTGATAAATTTTCTTAACTATTGGAATAAATTATACACATTTTTAACAAACCTATATGCAAGGCAAAATACCCTTATAAGTACTAGAGCTGGCGTGATTTTTAATGTAGGATTATGGTATGCACATCGATGCATTCGAGTACAAATGTTATAGTTGGTTAATATCTTAAGCATTATTGAAAGTGCATATATTTAATAGTTTAACACGAATGTAATAAAAGCACGGCGTGTTGATGATTCAATATTCTACTTTTCAACGGAATAGTTATTAAAATAACAAAAATAGGTTTTTCTTTAAAAAAAAAACTACTAAAGCTATAGTTTTTGTTTAAAAAATGTGTATTTTTTCAGTCTTCATTTTTCATTATTTTAATTTTTCTGCATAAAATACTAAAGGACGCTGTGACAGTTGTTTAATTTTTGCTAAGCAAAACATTTTTGCCGCAACGGCAGCGCCATCTGTTGAACGAAACAACAACTCAAGTAATACTTTACATTTTTTGTAGCGAATATCGTACTACTTGACAGCTACTATCACCTATAATTTTTAATATTTTAGATTGCATTGTAGTTTAAAAGATTTTAAATGTATTTTATTGTTTTTTAAGCATTACTTATAAATAACACAAAAATGTGTGTTTTTTTATTTAATAATTTTCCTTTTATCAGATTGAGATACGGCAATGCGTGGCCGGGTATAACTAGTAATAAATAAAAATTTCCGAAATGTATTTGAGGTTATCGAGATCGTACATCCCACATACCCTAATAGATACTTAAGTGATCTATATATTTTAATCCCGGTCAACGGCGGAAAAGGCCGCTCGTAATTTTATTCAGGCATTTAATATCATAAATAATTTGTCTATTCTTCAGAGAACCTTGAGAGAGGATATTGAATATTCATTCTTCATAATGTTGTGACGATATATTGTATAGCATTCAATTGAGTAACATTAAACAAATATACGATAATTATTCTTTCATCAATTGATTCGGCAGTCACATTTTTAATAAAGTAAATACTACTTTTATGGCGGTATTAAGTTAAACTAAAATTAAAAATTGATAATTATTATCTCTCCCTGCTGGAACGGTTTTATTGTTTCTTTATGAATGACTAATAATCTTTTTTATTTTATATTTCGTTATTATGTTGTATATCATTCCATAGACATGAAACAAATATGCCGTGATTATTTTCACCCCATGTTGGAATTGTTTTTATATTAATGACTAATGATCTTTTTATATTTTATAGATAACGATGTAAAGACTTGGAATAAAGGAACATCAATTTATTTTAATGTGCTCGAGAAAACATATTTTTAAAATTTAATGATGCCGTTTTCTATGTTGTTATCTCGAGGGCACTTCTCCGTATCTGAAAATCCTCTCTCGAGTCTGTGTAATACAATTTTTAGAATTTAAAAGGTTATAGGTACCAAATATGAATATTTTTCTCGCAACTTCTTACTAACATAAAACATATTCATACAATAGTTTAGAAAAAGGATTTTATATATATTTAATAGTATTGATATACCCTGTTCTAACGCCATCTATATAAATGAAAATGTAATAGTTCGTTTGTATAAAATTTTAAATCACCAGATAAAAAGACATATTTTCCTTCAATATAGCTCAAGGACTAAAAAAAATATATAAACATTAATTATTTGCGCTAATCACAAAATTAAATGCCAAAAAGAGAAAATGCAATGAAACATAAAAGTTAAAAAACGTTAATAAAATTTTAACTTATTGTCATTGTAGATTTCGTTAAGCTTTGGTTTATTTTAATTGAAACTAAGCGATTTCTAAATACGATTTGTGATTTTTGATTGCGAGGGGTAAAGAACAACCCAACTCTTTTTTATTTATTTATGTATATTGTATATTTATATATATATATATATATATATATATATATATATATATATATATATATATATATATATATATATATATATATATATATATATATATATATATATATATATATATATATATTTACATATATAAATATATATATATATATATATATATATATATATATATATATATATATATATATATATATATATATATATATATATATATATATATATATATAATATATATTTATATATATAAATATTTATATTCCAAGAAATAATAAAAGTAATTAAAATCTTGCCTTTTCAAATTCCTTTTATTACGTTAATTATTCGTGGAAGAAATCTCGAAAGTATGCAAATAATAAACTATTGTTTGCTAAGAATAAAAAGTGCCATTACCTCAACAGCAGTAAAGCGTTCTTAATTAAACAAACTTTTGTATTCACAGTGTAATAAAAAACGCTTAGGGACCTTCAATGTTCTCTCAGGGAGGTTAATTATTTTCGAATTACATTATGTTACGCTTTATTCTGCTTTCAAGTCGGTTCCAAGCTCCTTTCTACAATACTCGATAGTGCGTTTTAATAATTATCAACATTGTGTAACGGTTAACTACGAATTTAAACACCAACATACTTCCTTTATATCCTTACGCCCGCTTATTACAAGCGAGTCAGGGCGCGAAATCAGGAGGACGGGCAAAAAAATGATAAATTCCCTTGATCATCTTAAAAATCTGTCCAATAACAATAAAATATTAATTTTTCACTTTGAATTGGACGTTTTACAAACCAAATTGGACGCCTTACAAATAAAATGTGAAGTTTAAAAAATATATTTACAAATTAAATTATTATAACAAGCTGGAAAAATGCCTGAAAACATTATTTTCATATTGTATGAAGCTGTTTTTTATATTTTTCAAATATGTAGTTATTGTTTTATTATTATGTATATGTTTTTAAAAAAACGTTGCTTGCATGAACTCAAGCAAACTCGTCTAATTCAATTGCCCGGTTATAATGAAGCCCAAAAAAAACGCTCTTAGTCAAAAATTACCACCGTGCGAATGGCTCCTTTCGCCTGCCGGGTCACTGAGTCGCACATAACGAGGGTGAGCTCCCCCGCACGCAGGGGTGAATAAACAAATTTTAAGAACACTCGGGAGTAAATGGCAAAGAGTTTTACAGGCGGCTCGCTGCTCAAGTGCCAGCCGCTGTGATAACCCGTCCTCGTTACCGCTCGTAGGCCGGCCTAGTGCCACTTGCTTGAGGTTCCGCTGAAAGGTAGCCGCGGCCTTTGATACGTGGCGGGCACCTTGCCAATGATATGCTGATTCCGTTACTCGCTAACTGAAAATATTATTTCATATCCATTAGCGTTAGCTGAGAAAATTTAATTACATTTTAAAGGGTGTACTTTCTTATTAAAGAAACCCTTTTTATAACTCTCAGGTGAAATATATATTTTTTCAATTATTAACGTTTTAATAGTTTCTTTACTGATATATTACATGATAGAGTCCTGATACTTACCTGAAAACTAATTGAATCTTCACCAACATTCAAAACGGTTCTACAGCAGGTTTTCACAAATTTCATGTAATACTGGTACTGTTTTGGATATTTTAAACTATTGAAAAAAATTTTGGTCTCATCATTGTTTTTTAGTTACAATCTACAATTGCCATAAATTTACGCCTATATTTTCATTGTTCTACTGTAGTATCTCCAAAAAAAATCATAAATATTCACAAGCAAATCAAAAATACGGAATTTAGAAACGAAATTTCTATTTAAATAATTTATTACATTCTCGAAGAATAATTTTGTTATTTATTGTACTTAATATGAATCGCATTCTATTACTGTGTAGAATTTGTGACAACTGTTTTTCTTTGTAAGGTCTCTATAAACCGTATAAAAATTATTATAACATTAAAGTTCTTAATGCATTTTGAAAACACATGGCTGAGTATAAATATTTTTTGTTTTGTTTAAAATTTTGTTTGATTGTAGACAGATCCTGATTTTATTTGCTAACAGTTCAATCGTCATATGACTGTGAAATCAAAACTTGACGTAATACACCATACAGACTTTGAATAAGAACGATTAACTTAGTCCAAATCAGTCATCAAAATTCCAGTTGCGGAATCATTGTTTATACTGGTAATTATTTTCAATTTTCATGGATAATTCCATTCTGTATTCAATACATGATAAACAGTTATATGAATTTAAAATTGAAAGTTATTTAAAATTATAAAACGAAATATTCAAAATCACTAAAACCGCTGAGATTTACAGTTAATTAAAAATTATTCGTCCCCACAAATTTCTCGCAACCATAACGGAACATCGAACAAATAATCACTCTGTTCTGTGAAAATGAAATGTGCCCATTCGGCTAGTACAATAATGCCAAAGGGTTGTGTGCAGCGAAAACAGCAATCAGTGAAGTACTTGGATGGTGGCCAATTGATTTTACTAGACTTTTAAGGCTTACTAGGCCAAACATGCATTTTATAGAGAAACTTTGTATTCAAACAAACATAATGCTAAGTGCATTCTTAATCATTTTTTTATGTTTCAAAACATTTTCTCTTGCCAAAAAAATAACATTTCTCTGTAGAAAGTTTGATAATTCAATATTTTGTCTGAACGTATTTCGGATGATTTAATATTTTGGCTGATTGCTGTTTCTGGATTTTAATAGCCTAGAGTCAAATTTCCCGATGTTAAGACATTAAACAGGGTGCCATCATCCATGTGTTAGGAAATTGGCATGATAAAATATATAACTAAAAAGTTAACCAGTAGAACTTTCGATGTACTATAGCATTATTACCGAAAAAACGCAATCAGTATCTGAATCGTCCTAAAAACTACAACATTTATTTTTATTTTAAAATTGTAATTTTTTGTTTCTTTTAATATTATATTATCATAATGATTTATTGTGACGCAAAGACAACGTGCATATATGAAAATGAAAGCATTTATTTTGGTAAACAATATAGACTCTGAACAGCTGCATTAAGAAAAACGATTTTATTATTTCACCAATAATTATTTTTTTTTTGATTATTGAATTCAAATAAGGCTTGTGCTATTTATGTAAAACGCTTAACGGAGTATTGTTTTATTAGTATTCATATACAAAAAAAAAACGAATTAAAGTAAAAAAAATTGTATGCTCTTTCACTGTTTTTGTTTGTTTCGTTAATTTTTTTGGGTTTTAATAGTTTTTTTTTATTGTATGATATCAAAACAAAATATATTATTTGAAGTAAATAAAACACCATTGTTTGTTCCTACTTTTTTGAAACTGTTTATAAAACCAGTTTCAAAAAACATTGTATTCTACAGGGATGGATAAGAAGATAAGGTGCTTGTCAAAATCTGTTACATGAATACAAGTACTAAAATTAATGTAGTTAAAAACAAAATTTTGTGTATTATTTATTGATTTCATTAAGTTTATAAACAAGTTCATAAAGTATCAGCATTTTTTAATTATTTTATTTTATGCTTAGTAAAAATAGTATATTTAAAGATAATTATTTTCTTGGGCGTATCTAAAACTACAAAGAAAGAATTTTGTTATCGTTAAACTTTATCTCTTTTTACCCCAATAAGTCAGGAAGTCGTTTTAATCGGGGTATCATACAAAAATGTTTATCGTTTACTAGGGAGCAAATTACATGAATAATTTTTGAATGTCGCCATTTGCCTCTGATATTTGTAAACTAATTAGAATTTTGTCAGGATACCACAGTGTCCCGACCGCCGTGCGACCCCCTACCCATTCTCCAACTACCCCTATACCGGGTCTCAGGCACGCAATAACCGGTAGCTACCTACTCCCTGTAAATCACAACTCGGTAAGGTTCCAAATTAAATTCCCCTACCAATGTTTATCGTTTTAATCTGGTCTTTCTAGAGCGTAAGGAAATTATTTCTTCAATTAGACAACGTGCGAATATTTTTACGTGTTAAACGAACATTTTTCTTCACATACTTTCAATCGCAATCATCAATGACACGCGGCGATAATAGGGATATATATTTGGGAACCTTTCAATTAAGCGAAAATATATTTATTCCCATAGCGAAAAGGTGGAAAATTTTGCCGAACATAAATTTTGAATACTCGGAGCTTAAAATATTTAAAGTACTTTTAAAATAATTAATCTGTCCGTCGGGGACCGAACGATTGAATAAATTTATCTGAACATAAAATAAATTTTACCAATTTATTGTGCAATGGATATTTTAAAAGCGTTTCATTATAAAAATGGGAAATTAATAAGCATTATATTTTAATAACACTTTTGCGTCGGGTTACAAATTTTTCACATTCTGAATTTAAACGATTGAGATTTCAGCCTTAAAGTAACGACTCTGACACATCTACAAAAAAACATTGTTTTTGAAAGATGGCCATTTAATTTTACAATGCTTGTAAAGTAATAAAAATATATTTAAAAACACAGCAGCTTTCAAGAAGCACACTAATGAAAGAAATGTTAAGTCTTGGTAAGTTTCAGTTTAATTTAACATATGGCGCTGCCATTGAGATAACAAATCTCATTTTAAAAAAACATGTTTTATACCTGTCACGAATTAAACATTTGTCGCGTACTTTTACTTGGGAATAATTTTAGAATATTTATGATATAGAACGAATAATCACTTTTTATATTTATACAAGCGCGTGTTCAAATGCGACGTTGTGTTAAAATTTCAAAGCAATTAGCAGATAACTTATATTTACTAAAACTTTATAAAAAAACATATTTTTGTAAAATGATAACCCAAATTGAAAATGATATCTACAAATTCATGCGAAAATCGAAATGTGCAAAACTAAACAATTTTCATTACATACAAAAATCTCGAATCGAAAGCATGAAATTTCTCAAAAAGTTCATATGAAATGATATTCGTGGGATATGAATAATCGCGAATGTAAAAAAATAGCGCATATTGCTTGGAGTATGCGGAACGAAGCGTTGACCGGAAAATGCAACCACTAGCGCTCGTGCATATTTCACGGTTCTCCCGTTTGGAACATGAGCACTAGTTAAAATTCATGTTTTTATTATTACTGTCGGGTGAAGCTACATCATTCTACCTTCCGTTCGCATGTAAGTTATCTCAAAAACATTAAAAATAACTAATTAATTAATAATAATAAATAATTAATTTTTACTTACAACATTTTGAGTGTTTCCAAATACTTGTTCTCAAATCGGGATTATCTCCAATTACAGGGGTTTTTTACCATATAATTTTTTGATGAGATGCCAAAAAATAATACGTTTTGCTTAGTTAATACCACTATTTCTTAAAGTCCATTGTGACACTTGTTTCGATACATTCCGCATCATTTTTAAATACCGTATGATGAGGAACGCATCGAAATACGAGTATTTTTTATGCAGATTTATAAACGAGAAGTTATAAAAAACAGAAAATATATTAATATAAAATCAAGGGTATGTTTTTGGGTTACGTTTTTTTTATGAATGGTTTTCTTCTGTGTCATTATTAAACTGCCTGATTAAAAATGCATTTATTATCAATCTAATTATTGCATTATTTGAAACGGAGACAACCCTAGTTTATCAGTCAACATGTAATGTAAAAAAAAGTTCTTAGAACATTAAAGAATGAACTTCTGTTTATTTTTTATGTAATAATAATAAAAAAAAATTGAATGAATGCAGTCGAAATGCGATCGCTCAGACGAATGTGTGGCAAAACGATGTTTGATAGATGTTCGAATGATGAAATAAGGAAAGAATGTAAGGCTGAGATAAGCATTATCGATAAAATTAAGAAAGGTGTGTTGAGATGGTTTGGACATGTGGAGCGTATGAGTGAAGAAAAAACTGTTAAACAAATTTATGAGGCGAATGTAGTTGGAAAAAGAAGCAGAGGACGACCGAGGAAAACTTGGCACAATCAGGTATGTCAAATACTTGAAAGCGGCCGGGTCAGGAGCCGTAATAATCGTCGGGTATTTATGAGGAGATGCATGAATGTAGAAGAGGCAAAGAATGTTTGCAAAGACAGAGTGGTGTGGCGTTCGATTCTCTCTGCCTACCCCTGCGGGGAAGCGGCGTGATGGTTAGTTAGTTAGTTTAAATAATTTACTTATTAAAGTCCACTTTAAATTATATATAATTAGAACAAAGTATAAAAGAGTGAACCATTACGCCAGAAACAATTTAACGTTCGTATATCATATGTATTTAGTTCCAGACATAATGTCTATTAATAAAAAAGAAATACGAGTTTTGAAACTAATAAATTCAAATAAAATACCTAATATAGGGATATTCAAAATAAAATTTTGAGGCTGATGAACAAAAAATGTTTTTAAATGAAAAATTCAAACCATGTAGCGGAAAAAAACTTTATTTAAACTATTTTAATATTTATTTAGGATTTCACAAAGGAAATCATACGATATTTTTTTATGTAGCTATCCCTTGTTTGCAGATCTCGTGCGGAATACGTTCCACATAATTTTTTCAATTTCCATATTTCCATTATTTGAGTTCATAAGATAAACACATTGTGTGAATAAAGATAAAAGTTTTATGGGTGAAATTCACAAATTCGACGATTACTATGAATAATTATTACGATTATGACGATTACTATGAATAATAAAGAGCATATCACAGACATTAATCACACATAAACCATTGTTTTCAAATCATTGGTGTTTTTGGTATTAAAAAATAATGTCCATTTCATGATTGAAATTTTTTGATATATCTTTTTTATGTATATTTATCGGAAAGAATTGATTATTTGAATTATTTTAGAATTGAAAACTTGTATTATATAAATATTTGACATGTCATTTCACATGTCAGTTAATTCCAAATCAGCAAAGAATATTTTATTTATTGATTTGGCGTTTAATTTGCAGAACTCCATTTTAATTTATGTATTAATTTTTTAATCAAACACATATTTTTTTAATTTACTAAGTTGTATTTTATTAACAAAAACTCATAAAAAATTAATGTTGTGACAATTGTTTCGCCTAGTTATGGAATTTTCAAACGAATGTTTTGTAAGAATATTTTGGTGATATAATATATAAAATATGAATACATGCATTATTTGATATTTAACGTAATACTTTTCGGTATTATATTTTTTATTTCATCGATTAAAAACACATTTCTTACTCACGTTTCAAAACTTTTCTTAAGCAATCCATTTAAAATTTAATCAAGCTTTTTATTTTAATACCTGAAATGTACTTAATTTTAATTAATTCCGTAGAATTTTGCCGCTTTCGTCGAAAATGATGCAATAAATCCAAAGCCAAGATGGCCGGGCATTCCGGGTAACCGCTTCAGACAAATTTTGTCGGAATTACCCTCAGACCGCGCAGTCTGACACCTGAGACTCGCGCGAGAACAACTATCAAATGAAGAGACAGCGGCTAATGGGGAGTACAGACACACTACTTGAGAACTCGCAACACTGACACATATGACACATATGGAGGACCTAGAGCCGGCGCTCGGAGCGTGTGTAGTGACCCGAGACACCTATTATACTCTAATATTGTACAATGGAGTACAATTATTACGAGGTCTCCAATTTGGACTGTTTACTTGTACATCTAACTTAACTTAGTTAAGGCAATACCATTTGCATATATGTATTAGAATACAAGCAGCTCAGAACGAAACTGGCATATGTGCTAGTACATATAATTAATTATAACTCTTATCCACACCCAATGGTGCATAGGGCATTGCATCTAATTGACTCAGTGTTATCTTAATCATTACTTACATGGAGGCAAGGTTCAAGGCACTCTTGCGCTTCAAGAACCAGTCCAGGGTAATGTTAAATAAATATTACAGTATAAAATCACTAATATTTATTTTTACCCCCCTGGGAATCGAACACGGGACCTCCAGCGCGGTAGCTAAATACGCAGAACATTACACCACGGAGGCGGACATATATACACGTATATTAATAGTAAGAAAAGGTTGAAGTAATGAAGTACTCTTACGTACGGAGGTGAAGCATGGAGTTGGCAAAATAAGGATGAAAGTAAACTGAATGCAGTCGAAATGCGATCTCTCAAATGGATGTGAGGAAAAACTATGTAGGATAGATATTAGTAGTTTTTATAAGAAAGAGTGTTCAATTTATAAAATAGTTTTCAATTTATAAAAAAAACACACCTTAAATAATACTCTGAAATTTTTATCGCACGCAAGTTATGAAGGTATGTATAATATAAAGTTTGCGAAAATGAGAATAAAGTGATTATAATGAAGGGATGCCAAGAGAAGGAAAAATGTATTGGATTAAAATTGGATTATCTTAACGAAGGTCTCGGCAGTCAATCTTCTGCATCTTGTTAGTGTTGCATGTGATAAATTAAATAAACCTTAAATATAATACAACACTTATTACTTTCTTTTGACTTATAAATGTAAAAGTAACATATTTAGTGTCATACAATAAAAACAAATGTGAAGCTTTTTAAAAATTTATTTTATTTCAGCAATGGCCGGGTTTCATCGTTACCGACATCAATAGACTGGTCATTAGTCGAATGATGTCAGTAACGATGAAACTCGTTGTCAAATATTTTTTTTTATATTCTTTATTTAAAACGCAGTAAATATCAGAAGAAAACTTACAACATACAATAAGTACAAAGAGTGTTATTCTTATATTCATAACTATTTAGTTGTTTATAAGGAAAAAATAATATATGATATTTTTAACTCAATTTTTTATTAAGACGAAACATATTTTATTTCGAGGGCATATGTTTTTTTGAAATCAATTTAATGAGTGTCTTATTATTTATTGAAGTATAAGAGTTTCATAAAAATTAAATGTAATTTTATGTACCCTCGATCGAAATGTGTAAGATCTTTTTCATAAGTTTATCGAAGCATTTATAGGCGTATGATACTTCGTTTCAGTAAAAATATTTTTTACGATTTCATAACCCAATTTAAGTCTATAATATTGTGGGACACGTTATAAAAATATTGCAAAAATAACACATCTTTTTCACCAGCAATCTCTAGATAAAGGAAAGAATTTTCGTTATATATATTTATTTATGTAAATTTATATGTTTTGTTTGAGGAAATAATCCTAAGTACACAAAAAATATTTATTTAGGCTTCGGTTAGGTATCGTTTTTCTGTTTTGTGAATTCAGTATAACCCAAACATACCTGGTATGAATAATGTTATGTAATAAATATCATTCCAATCAACAACAAAAATGTAAGACTCGAGATTACTATCCAAGACCTGATAACCGCAAAATATTTTAATTTCTGGTTATGTAGTCTGTTAGATAGATTGTAATATTAATTATTCTTAATAAAGTAGCGTTTTGCCTCGAAACCATACAGTAATAATATTATTTTTTAAAAAATCTAAAATTTACGTTATGTTAGTGCCTCAGTATTAATTTCGATTGAAAGTTAAAGTAAGTATTTAAAACTATCAATATTTCCATTTAGGTTTTGACAAAAATATATTTTATCTTATTTGTCAAATAAAGTATCGTCTCTTCAGTTTTTAACATGTAACGTTTTTGATGAAATAAATATTGAACACACATTTTAATTACTTATCTATTTACAAACGTTAAAGGATTTATAATGTGCATACGTTGAGAATACATTTTATTAAGAATTTATAAAATTTATACGTACAGTTTATCACAATTTTTATCCTCAAATGTATTTCAAGCTTTCACATAAACGTATATCTTCCATTTAAATTACAACGACGAATTACAATTTAATTTTTTTGCTGGTCTTGTACGGAGAATTCAGAAATTCTTCGTTTTGTAAACTGTTAAGTCAATATTTACCTCAGCAAAACGTGATTCGTACCTCTCTGCAAAATACCTTATATAAGTAAGGGAACCATCAGTCAGGGTGAACTGGTAAACAAGACAAATTCGGAAGCTTTGAACAATGTGCTGGTCTCTCGTACATTACTCAACGTCCGAATAACTCAACTTCATACAAATTCTAGGCACACAAAGTTAACCCTTTACTTTGTGATTTTTTGTGCGTGGAATCAAAAGGACAAACTTTTTTGAAGTAAAAAATATAAAGGTTGTTTTTTTTAAAGATATACAAATTCAAATTTCCCACAATAAATTGATAGTGGCATTTGCCGTGTGGCATGTTGCGTCATATTGTTGAAACTACAGCTCTATCACATCAATCAACTGAGATATGAAGAAGCTAGTAATCATAGTTCTGTAGCCCTCTTTATTGACCTCAACATTCTAGCCGGCATCATCTTTTAAAAAAATGAAGTCAATGATTCCACCTGTCCACAAAGCACACCAAACAGTGACTTTTAATGGATGTAGGGCCGTCTCAACAAAGGTTTCTGGGTTTTCTCTACTCCAAATTCGTTAATTTAGCTTTTTGCCATAGCCATTCAAACAAAATTGTGCCTCATAGGTAAACAAAATTTGGGTTGAAAAAGATGATTAAGCTGAATATTGTTTTTGGCCCATTCACGAACCTACGACATTTTCATTCAGACTATTCATGGCAAAATGGCAAAAGGTACTGACTACAAATCAACTGTCAACTGTCAAATTGACAGTCTGCAGAAATACAGTTGATTTGATTTGATTCAACGGAAATACATAAATTTAAATTTGCATACCTCTGAAAAAACACTCTTTATCTCAGGCACGCTACTGTGGTTTGACTTACAAGGTAAAAAGTAACAAAGCGTATGTACTGTACTTATGGCCGTGGTTCAACAACATTTTTAAACCAACCCTCACCCCTTAGAGCCAGCGGTTATTCATCCACGCATGTGTTTTCACCGGGACTTAATAAAGCAAGGAAAGCGACGGTACTATTACAAAGACTCGTAATTAATTGTTCATCTGATCTAAGGTATTTTATTACACGAAATAATGTAAAAAACACGACGTATCAATTACAATATTTTGTAAAATACCTTGGGCCAGATCAGCAATTAATTACCACCATGATGATTATTGAGTTTTTAACATTATTTTTTTATTTATTTTTTGACATCTCATCAAAGATGAAGAAGAATATGGAAGTCTGGGCATTTACGGGGCTTACGACCGTCATAGGCTGGTTTAAGTGATCACTTTACACACGTGTAACATTCACCAATTCTACCCATTATTGACAACCACACTACTCAAATTCTTGGAAGTTCTATATTTTATATGAACCAATTTAGAAACCTTGTTCTTGAATCACTAGAACTTCACTAGAGACATCTATTGGTGAGATGTAAAGAAGCTTTTTACTAAGCAGAAACTCTTATATTAGTATGTGAGATCCGAATCCTGGATTATAATCACACACATGAGAAACGCCAGAAAATACCATTTTCATTTTTATTATTAAGCTTATAATTTGACCAGATAATTTATTTACAACATTTTGAGTGTGTCCAAATACTTGTTCACAAAATCTGGATTATCTCCAATTACAGGAGTTATTTTCATATTATTATTTTTTTTTTATTTAATTGTGAAACAGGGCGATGATACATATAAACGGGAAATATGTTTTCTAGGTATGGAAAGATTGACAAATATATTGAAAAGAGAGTGAATTGTGCTCTGAAATAAGTTATGGCAAATAATAGCCTAACAGCGAAAGTCAAACTGGCAGTGGGGGTTAAGTAGTGTGGTTGTCAATAATGGGTAGAATTGGTGAATGTTACACGCGTGTAAAGTGATCACTTAAACCAGTCTATGACGGTCGTTAGCCCCGTTAATGCACAAACTTCCACATTCTTCTTCATCTTTGATGAGACGTCAAAAATAAGTTTATTTTATTTTATGTTACTGCGCACTACTCTCTAAGGTGATTATAGTACAGGAATCATCCGGATAACGACGCCCTATAACAACGACACTTGAGTTTTCAGATTTGAGATAGTACCTTCATCGGGACATTGTATGTATAGACATCTGTGATTGCAGCACTATAAAATATTCAAAAATGCGCATCTATTACAAGTTCTCACTCCTTCAAACTCTTCGTCCGCATATATTCTCTTTTTCATTTATTTTTTTCCTCTAGGAAATAAACGCAAGAACAAATCAAGAAACTTTCTGAAAGTATATTTTACCAAGAGGTAAGAAACAACTTTTACAGCAGAATTCAGAGATTCTTTTTAAAACTATAGTTTTACGATATCAAAATTTCAATAAATTGTAATGTAAGTAAAAGAAATATTCAAAGTGATTCTTGAACAAAGTTATTTTAAACTGATGTAACAGAAACTGATTTTCTTAAGATTAATGATTAATAGTAATACTATTCGTATTATACAAATTATTATTTATGAATTATAAGCGGTTTTCATATAAATTTCAAATACATAGGTGCGCAAAATATTTATAGGATAGTAATTAAGTAGGTACTGTATTTTATATCCACTTTAAGTCATAACGACTGAATTAAATATATATGTAAGTTGGAATCTTGAGATATCTTTATATTGAAAATATTTTTTTTTTATAACTGCTTTCTAAATTACGAGTACTTTTTTTGACATGTCAACATAGATAAAGTTACAGATATAGTATAGTATATATATGTCCGCTTCCGTAGTGTAATGATCAGCACGCTCGGCTACCGTTCTGGAGGTCCCGGGTTCGATTCCCAGTAGGGGTAAAATAAAAATGAGAGATTTTTTCACTGTAATATTTATTCAATATTATCCTGGACTGGTACCTAAATTGGAGGGCTAATTCCTTTCTTTCATGCGTAAACGATCAAGATAACACTGCGTTTATATGATGCAGTGCCCTTTGCACCATTGGGGTGCGGATAAGGGTATAAAAATAATAAAAAAATATCTATGTCATAAAAAATAGAAAAATTCAAAACGACTTACAGTTCCTTAAACCTTAACCTTCTTCTATTAATATATTTGTATAATAGAAAATACAACGCTTTTTCGGAGAAATTATAACTTTAGTACTATTTGGCAAAGCTTGCCTCGTAATAAATTTTCCGTAATAATTTAGGATATTTGATACTATGAACTGAGGAATTCACGAGCTCTGAGTTGACAACAAAGGAAAGCATGAATATTACGTGACCACTTGTAAGTTATAAGACGAAGTGATATTCGTGGGGAAAACTTACCCCCACTTATACAATACGAGTAAAACAATACCGAGAGTAAATGGCTTCGCATAACGGTCACAAAGTTTCCTGAGACAACAGGTTCCTTTTAAATGGGACTGCCCATTGTCATAATTCATGGAAGCATATCATACACAGAATGCTTTCAAATAAATGTCACATACTTTGTTAACAAGTGGAATTCTACAGTAAAATCGTCATCTACTAGATTCTTGTCAAATAATCATGAGTGATATTTTGAGTAGAAAATTTTTTACCAGCCACTTTTAGTGAATTATCCGCCAAGAAGAAGAAAAAAATGAGTGTTTATTGTTATCAGCAACCAAGATGTATGAAGAGAATGGTATACAAATTTGGTTTTTGTAGGTATAACCTATTTGTAAAGGTTTATCAGCAGATAGGATAGTAAAAATAGGGAAGGTAAATATGAAAAACATATGACATACTGCTAGACCAATTAAAAATAAACCGTTCTTGAATTATATTGAAGGAAAAAGATAAATATTTGTGTTTTTATTATTTACACAAATATTTTGATTTCATACTAATTCTGTGAGCCTAAGCGGTTCATTATTAGAAAAAGGTATCAAATTGTGGTAGAGTGGGTTCGAACCGAGAAACTCTGACTTATGAGTCCGCGACACTAACCACGGGACCACAACCCGACATTATTTTGCAACTAGCGGAAATCGAACTCGCGAAGCCAGTTTCGCAGTCAAGCGTCTTCCAGACTATACCACGACGCCTGTAATGCTTTTATTTAAAAAAATATGAATGTTTTAAAAGGTTGAAAGTAATTTTTTTTTTCATTTATTTTAAATCTGCTTTCATATCTCTAAAGGAATAATAGAACAACAAAATTATAAATAATTCATTTCTTATAATAAAACAAAAAGTTATCATGCATACAAACGAGTATTAAATAATTTACTCAAAGGGTGTTTAGTAAATTCCCAATTCATCCCTCAATTTATCACGTAAAAAAAGTCATTTAAAAAAAACACGACGTTGAAAAATCTGGGGTATAATCAAGTCCTGAATAATGATCAATTAGGAAAGCTTTTGTACCAGAACCATGATGGAAAATTTGGGCCAAAGTACCTCGCTATTAACGGGGAGTTATTATGACCCACTCGCATATATTATGATTAATTGAGAGAAATTTTAGCAGCCCAGCACACGCGCTAAATTGCATTGCCACTGAAAATCTTGTAAGAGCGTACTTTGCGAGATTTATAGCACTACATGAGTTCCACAGAAGCTATGTATTTTAAATGATTGTAGGGGCATTCTTCAGACAGACTCGGAGATGCTTGTTGGCATTCCTTGCGGTAAGGATCTGTACAGATGTTGCCAATGGGAGTTTTGTGGCTAGCGTTTAACTCGCTCAAATTTCTGTGATTTATCGGTACGCAATATTATATTCGCAAACTAAGCTTAACACGGGCTACTTTTTATTCACATCCGAGATGAAAAATTTTAGTCTTGCCATAAATTATATAAGGGCTATTTATGAAGAACTAGAACAAAAAACATGATGATTTATCTATGTCCTTTTATATGATAATATTTTTTGTACAAACTATTGATACGCAAGTTCTATAAAATGAAAATCAACATAAAGAGGCCAAAATATCTCATAAATAAAAAAAAGATTTCAAGTATTTTTTGGAGAATACCAAGGCATTTACAAAAAAATTAATATTTGAAATGTAAAATATAATAACCGTTAAGCTAAGTATCCAATAAGAAACGAAACATGTAGCGCTTCGCGCGGCTGCACTTTTCCAATAAAGACATTGAGAATGCAATAAGCGTGCTCTGCAGTATGTATCACTGTTGTTCGCAGTGTGATTCTATCGAGTGGTGGATCATGTTTAACTCATCGGCATACCGGCCGCCATATCTTGGCGGCTAAGAATATTTCACACTCGAATATCAGCCACGGTTCACCTCCGTCCGTAGGAAGTTCATATTATAAAGATACTTTCATGTGATATTTACAAATCAGTAATAAAAACTTTTGGTAATGCATTATTTCTTATTATTTTAATACAAATTTACTGATGGCACTTCGCCAAAGATGTCCCTGTAAGGATAAAAATTATCCTTTTGATCAAAACATCGAGTGAAATCAGTTAAAATTCAAAACATTAAAAAAAATTAAGTATAACCCGCAAAGCCTCTACTTTTAGAGGCTTGTCTGCAGGTGGGATAATTATGATATGGAAGGCAAAATGTGAAAAACACATCACAAACACCAGGACCAATTGAAAACAAATCATTATTGAATTTATTTTGCAATTGGCGAGAATCGAACATCTACCATTGTTGAGCATCTACCCAACTACACCACAGCACCTGTCATCCAGGCTCAACGTTTAACTGAGTTATATTTTCAATTTTTCTTGTCAATTCATCACATTTCTGATCGAGACACTTGATAAAATACGTGTGTAATAGTTATATGTAACATATTTATTGGCAAAACAGTAATAGTTTTAATTTTATGAAACAGTTAATTTGTATAACTCTGTTGAAGTTGGTTAATAAAAGGCAAACCGTTGCATTGTTGGAGCGCATACTAAAAACATCTTTTTCCTTGAAAAAAAACTTGTTTCCTCGAATTTCAATAACTAATTTGACTGATTTTAGATCACTTTATGGTAATATCTATTAACTTCAGTTTTACTTGGTAAAAATCACTAATTCTTCAAATCGTCGCACGTGTTTGTATGCATTCCGCATCAGTTTCAAATACTTGTATGTGAATCACAGCTAAGTCTAAATATTATAGTATGTAGTTTTCTCGATTTCAAATATGTTTAAACTTATGATATGTAACATTTTATCTTGAATCTTCAATTTAAAAACCAATGATTGGATTTTACCGACGAATAAATCAACACAAAGTTACTTTTTTTTAAATCCTCAAACCAAGTCGCATTGAAGTAGTGAAATTAAATCAATCAAGTAAATTGTGGTAGTTAGATTGACACGTGAGATGCTTGAAAGAGATGTGGCCAATTCAAGAAAAAGGGTTTCGAACCCCTGCCAAAGTATTTCCCAGGTTGAAAGGCTTTCACTTGCGGCTCTAACAAGCTCTGTTGTGCGTGCAGAAGTGAAAAGTTTCTCGGTGCCCGAAGTTATTTGCCGCGAAGCCTCCTGCCCCGTGCTCCTGCCTACCCAGAGCCTGCCCTAATCCACCCCATCGGTGGACGTTTGAATGATTTATCCTTCGCACGTGACCAGATTTTGATCAGACAGACGTCATTTTTTGTGCAAACACATTCATATTTAGATTCCCCGAATTTGTTGATCACATTTATCCTAAGATTTATGGTAACGGACGCGTAATATATAATTCCTAAATTTCACGTATCGCAGGTTCAGAAAAAAATAATCAAACTCCAATATCCGTCTCCGTGGTGTAACAGTCAGGACGCTCGACGTACTGGAGGTCCCGGGTTCAATTCCCAAGGGAGATAAAATAAATACAAGTGTATTTTTCACTGTGATATTTCTTCAATTTTACCCTGGACTTATACCTGAAGCGGAGGGCTGATCACTTTTCTTTCATGTGTTAATTAATGATCAAGATAACACTACGTTTATATGACGCAGTGCCCTATGCACCATCAGGTGTGGATGAGGGATTGAAGAAGAAGAATCGTAATAAAAAAAATATTCCAAGCATTCCAGAGTTTACGATCTGGAATTTGCTGACAAAATTGTAAAAAAATGAAGTGATTATTTTGCATACTTTTCACCATATTCTGTAAAACAAAATATTAGAACAACAATATACTGATAAATCATCTGTATCGTTAATATTCCAGGGTTATAAGAATAAATAATTATACTGAAAAAAATTGTTTAGACAGATCCTTTTAATTTTCCATTCGGACTTCATTCTATACTAACTAGTACGGAGAACATCTTTTTCGAAGAACAAAAATTTCTCGCTGAAAGTCTTTTAATTATATTACATTTCCACGAAATTTTGATTCATAGTTTTCTAACTCCGCAAACCAACATAGACTTATACCACAATGGAGGATATTTGGCGTACAACAAATAGTTATACCACAAATTACTTTTAGTTGTTGTTGACGCAGTTATGGAACTTGTAAAGCAGACAATAAATTCAATATTTATTTTGCTCAAAGCTATATTTTTGTTAATATTTGTCTCTTTTTTCCTGGGTGATGCAACTAGCTTACTTTAAAATAAGCTCTATTGTAAAATTAAGATAAATGATTATGAGTGATTTAATGTTAGTTTATGTGTTTTTAGGATTTTAAAATTTAAAAAAAATTAAGAATCATCACAAAATTGACTGATGATTTCAATGCCGCTCCTAATGTTCCTCCATACATAGTCCGCAAACTACCTCCAGGCTTTTCTAAAGATGTGAGACCAACTTCATGGCATCTTCCCAAGTCAGGTCTACGTCCTAAAGATTAGACAAGATCTAGCAACAGATTGTCAGGGGTGAACATCCTGGGTGGGGGACCCTGACGCCTTGTAAAAGAGGCAAGCTTCATTAAATAAAAGAGACTCTATTGTGAAGCATATGTATTCCATGGCCTAGTCAAATACATCGTATTTTCTTGACAATAGTTATGACTATGTGTCGCTGCATCTTACGCTGTATTTATTTATTATTTACGTGGTCAAACAGCCGCACACCTGAAAAATTTCACAGGCATCCATTCTTGAATTAAAATTATTTTTAATTACTCTTTATTTTATTATTTATATATATATATATATATATATATATATATATATATATATATATATATATATATATATATATATATATATATATATATATATATATATATATATAAATATGTATATATAAATATACATATATAGATATATAAATATATATATATATATATATATATATATATATATATATATATATATATATATATATATATATATATATATATATATATATATATATATACATTTATATACCAGGGAAACCGACCTCATAACCGACATCATTAGCCCAGTCTCATGATGTCGGTAACGACGAAAATCGGTCACTGGCCAAATAAAATATCGTGTATATAGTTGTAATTTTATTACATATTATTATGATGTTATCGGTTCCTATACACGTATAAATAAATAACTCGAATTTATAAATATAATGTAATATGTTCAGTCGTAAATCTTATGAACGTGTATTCCTTCAATATGGTTTTTATCTTTAATACTCGAAAATAAAAATATCCGGAAGGGTTCGACCAGTATATGGCAACAGAAAGCCAGATGAACGCGATTAAATCTGGATGTTTTATTACCCCTAACTTGAGAAAACTATTTCTCTAAAATCCATTCCTTACGTCGGAAGTGATCATCGGGATTAATGGTTACACTTTCTATGCTATATTTTACCTCGGTTAAGATAAAATAAAATAATATTGTAGAGATTTCGGGCGGTCAAAAAGATATCTCTATAGATTGGTTAGATTTTGATACATGTGACCTTACAAAAACCTGTAAGGATATAATAAGGAAGATTACGTTTTTTCAAACCCCAATGATACGGATAATCATATCAAAGGAAATCACGTCAAAGGAACAAAAGATAACAATAATATTAAAGAACATAAGAACATAATTGTTATTGACTTGGTAAAAGTACAGATAATCATTTTTTTGCATATAATTTATACTTGAAGCACTAACTATGTGATTTTCCATTTTATAATTAAAATGTAACTTTGTTTTAAAATCCCTTTACACATTTAATTATAACTTATTTATTATGTCCACCGGTTTCGAAGCTAACCACTTTTTTATCGAGACAAGAGTATTAATCAGTCTCGATAAAGAAGCGGTAAGCTACGAAACCGGTAGACATTCTAATTAAGTTATAATAAAATATTTGTAGTGATTTTTAAACAAAGTCACATTTTTATCATTTTTATTGCAGCTTGACTAACCGATGAATACAATTTTTTTTTTCATCTCACCAATCTCTAGTGAAATTCTAGTGATTCAAGCACTGTATTTCAAAATTGAACCATATATATAGAAGTTTCAAGAATTTGAGTAGTGTGGTTGTCAATCAAGGGCAGAATTAGTGAATAGTTAGCGAATACAGCCTTTGACGGTCGTAAGCCCCGTAAATGCCCAGACTTCCATATTCTTCTTCATCTTTATTAAGATGTCAAAAAATAATTAAAAAAATTACTCCTTTAATTGGAGATAATCCAAATTTGTGAACAAGTATTTGGACACACTCAAAATGCTTAGTAAGACATATTTTGTTTACAAAAATAGGTGAAAATAGAAATATTTTAAAATAAACTGCGAAATTAAGGAAAGATGATGTGAGAAAATGAGCTGCCACATCTCCAGCCCCCATCTGTTTTCCACAATCAGTTTTATGAGGAGGTTGAAGCTCTTCGTAAGCCTCTCTCGGAAGCCTGCCACTCTAGATTTTACTAGCCCATCCCAGTGTGGTAGGCAACACACAAACACACCATTCACAGAATGTTTAAACATTATATTTAAATATATAGCATATTTTCTTTTCCAAGCTACCATGCCCTAATCACCACCTTCGAATGTTACATACCTAAAATTAAGTACTTACTTTAGTACCAACGTAGAAAAAAAATTAAATCAGATAATTTTCATTTCACATATTTGTATATTATTTTATTTTAACAATATTTTGAGTGTGTCCAAATACTTTAATACGTTAATGCCCAGACGTCCATATTCTTCTTTATCTTTGATGAGATGTCAAAAAATTATTTTATTTTATTTTATTTAGGCCTTTACGTACAAACCTTTTTTTTTCGCTTTGATACTACCTAATGAACAAACCAACCTTATGTTTTCACTACTGCTAAACATATTTAAATAAACTATTACTGTACATCATCTCTCTTTATGTAAATGCTTGCATGATGCGTTATTGATAAACTAATAATTACATCTACATATATAAATTCTTAAAAATAATATTACCAACAATTGTATTAAGCTTTAAAATATTAATTCTCTAAAATATGGCCATGTCAATAAATTCTTCCTTTCCCAGAAAATAAATATAAGGGTACATACCTACATCCCCCATTAGCTACTATTGTCTCCCATAAATTATTGCTGCACGTGTTAAAACTGTCACTTAGAATTGTATAGCTACATAAGGACCGTAGTCCATTTGATCTTCACATTCGTTTGATAATGCCCTAACAAGGCGAAACAATTGTCACACTATAATTTTTTATGTGTTTTTGTTAATAAAATACAACTAAGTAGACTCAAAAAATCTGTGTTTGATTTAAAATTAATACATAAATTAAAATGTTGATTTTCAAAAATAAATCTTACAAAAATAAATCGGCCATTTCGGCAATGTATGAAAATTTTACATAATATCGAAGTAAATAAATATTTCATATTATTTTTTGACATCGCATCGAAGATGAAGAAAAATGTGGAAGTCTGGGCATTTACGGGGCTGACGACCGTCATAGACTGGATTAACTGATCACTTTACACATGTGTAACATTCAATAATTCTATCCATTATTGACAACCACACTACTCAAATTCTTGGAAGTTCTATTTGTATGAACCAATTTTGAAACATTATTCTTGAATCAATACTAGAACTTCACTAGAGACATCTATTGGTGAGATGAAAAGAAGCCTTTTATTGAGCAGAAACTATTTTATTAATAAAAATAATATGAAAATTACTCCTATAATTGGAGATAATCCAGATTTGTGAACAAGTATTTGTTATTAACAACAACACTCAAAATGTTGTAAATAAATATGTATTCGAATTGTTTTACTAAATAAATACATTTCAATTCACTATGACAACCACCGTACTGTAAGTACAATTCTCTAATTTTACTCGAATGGTAGAATTAATATTTATACGCAAGAAAATTTATCTAGCAAATGAAAAATGGCTAGCGTCATAATTTATCCCTTAAAAGTTTACGCGATAAGTATTCCAAGCTAAGTGCTGCGTTCCTTGAACAAGCTACAACAAAACATTGTAGGGCAACAAAGGGAGAGAAAAATTGGACTGTAGTAAATCTTTGTTATCGCGACACGATAACCCAGTGTAAAGATCTTGAACTGCCATTCATCTCTCGACTGACCAACGTGCGAGAAAAGGAAATATCTCAAAAGATATTTTTCTTTTTCTCATAACATTAAAAGCAATAAAGAAAGTTTCTTTCTCATATTTTTTGTATTAAATTATTTAATTTTATTTTAAGATTCTGACATTTTCATTTCAATGTTAAGTTAGGGTTGTCATATTTTTCTCAGACCCTGCCAGGATATTATAATATCGATGACAAATAAAAAGGTCGACGGCTCCCAAAACTCCAGAGTTTTCCAAGACTTTTACGATTTTTGTTGACACGAGAGGTAGGATAATTCAAGATATTTCGTATTTTGAATATTGGTCTTCCTTTTGAGTATACAAATGTTCATGATTCATCTGTAAATTAAATTCACTTTATATCTAAATATTCCATCTGTACATAAATAAGAATCGGGATTTTTCTTATGTTATCAGGACACTCTCAATAACAGAGATATGTCTGAAAGTATCAGGGGGAATGCAATTCTATATTAAGAGCTTTTTTTATTTAAATTGCATAACTTCATTACAGAAAATTTACATTAATTATATAACTAGCAATGAATGTTTAGTTTTAAAATATTGAAGATAATTGGACAGTGATTTCGAATGATTCAATTGTCGTTTATGTTTCAGATATTGTCAAATATTCTGTACATTTAATTTATTCGTGTAAAACGTTGAGTAATAAATCAGAGTACATTTCATATTCGATTTTGACAAACAGGTGCTAAAATAGATTATAATATCCAATTTTATGGTATTGTAGTTTCCACTTTCGAATACCATGTAAAAATATTTTTTTATTTCTTCATCATGGTCGTTAAACAACGTAACTTACTTATCGTAAATGGAAAGCAAAATCCTTTTAAATTCATGAAAAAAAAAATTAATTCAAGATCGTTCATCAAAACCAGACTTTGTACTTTTTCTTTGGAATAAGAAAGTAGTTATGAACTTCCGATATGAATAAATTACTTTCCTTTGAAAATTTTCGGCAAACTTTTCATTTTTCCGTTGCAACGTTTTCATTATTATGTAACATCTCCCAAGTTTTTTTCTAAATGTAATTAAGTTGACTCTCCTCCCTAAACAGAGGCAAAGCACTGAAACTCGGTAAATATATGTTTAGTATACCTTCTGAAAAGAAACATAAACAACGTAAGGTTGCTGATTATCTTCATAATTGGCAAACAAACGTATGTACATGTTTACCCTTTCGCCGAATCGAGATTATTCCATATAGTGTAACGCAATGTTTATCAATATCATTTGTATTCACTAACACGTTTTCAGGCTTTATCTGCAAATCCATCCTTTTTATACAGGCGATAAGTAGTTCTATTTTTCCACAGCGTACATAACGTACAAGGTTAATTTACTCAAAAAATAAATATATGATTTGTTCTTCTGCAATGCATATTAAATTAAATACTAAGCATTTTTTATATTTAATGTTGCCATAAAAAGATGGCAGTTTTTATAACACTAATAACTTAATCTAAAATTGACAACACTGTTTTTCAAATAATGGACATTATTTAAAAAATGCAGGTTGTAAAGGTTCTTTCAACTTTTTATACAGAATATTATTTGTTATTATGAAGATTTATCTAGTAATATTGGTCAAGGTTTGATAGATACTTATCTTACAGATTAGATACTTATCTTTCTACAGACAGCTCTTCGAAATAAGTGGGCAGAAATATCTGGTTCATACGTGAAAAAAATATAAATTTAAATTTCAACATGAACGATCAAATAATTAATTCATTATATATTTATGAAACTTTATGGTAAATTTATGAAAAAAAAGGCCTTGGGTCACATACTCCAGATGGTTATCCTAGAGAAGTTGAAATTGAGGCAAAAAAAAGAAAGAAGAAGAGGAAATGTCTGTGAGACATTATGAACTGGACAGGACTCGAAATGGAGCAGCCCTTCCACATCCTAAAAGACAGGAACCAGTGTAGGGCCATTATAGACGTTTGAATAAGCATCAGAAGAAGAAACGAATGATGAAAATAAGGAAGATAATGCGAAAGGATCAGGTTAGACGTTTAAAGGGAGAGATAGAATATCCAAGGAAAAGATCATTCGATGGACGGTTAGGGTTCCAGACATAGATAGTAATGTTTACAATCTTTCTGAAGGTCATCAGATATGGTGCATTTATTATGTAAAGACAAAATACATTTTCATAGTAAGTAATATAAATTTAAATTTTTACACATATAAATTTTTACCATATAGACCAAGGTAAAAATTTATATGTGGATCTTACCAGAACTTCTAAAAAAAAAAATCCCTACACTTCGTTTTCATACATTTTTGTGAGGTATGCAAAAATTTTATTTCATAAACATATTTCAAAAATAAAAAATTTTAATATGTATATTTTCTCACAATGTCGATCATCATTAGAATTTTGGGATAATTTTTATTAATAATAAAGTTATTGACCAAAACTAAACGCGATAGTATTGTACAAAGTAGCGGTTATTCATTAAAACTTTCGTAAAGCTTCAATTTAATTTGAGTTCGCGGTCTCATTAATGAGTTAGTCGGATGACAATAGTTTGGTGAACTTTGGCCTACTTCTCTTGTTTCTACGATCTAGGGAATTATACTTAGCGACAGATGTCGCTCTTCGTCAACATGTGCGTGTTTGAAAATATTATATGATAGTTTATGTCCTGCGAGAGAGATATATTGGCATTACGTAAAGAAAAGAATATGAATACTACATAAGGAAAACACAAAATACTTTTTTTTTTCATTTTTGTTTGACATCTCAGCATAGATGAAGAAGGATATAGAAGTGTGGGTAATATAAGGGCTTATGACATGTCATAGACTGGTTAAGTGATTGTTTTAAAAAACATGTTCAATATTCACCATTCTACCCATGATAGACACTATTCGAAATTTTTAACTCATCGATATATGATCAATCTCACGATTCAGTTAATATGAGATCACAACAAACATCTTTGTTGGATTGAGAAATCTTTTATTTAGCAGACACCCTTTTTTATAATGTGCAAGATAACCCCGATATTATTTTAACATACTGTTTTTTTACAGCTTATAATTTGAACTTACAATTTCAAGCTTTTTTTGTTCTTTATTTCCAACATTACTCAGTTATTTTTAATATTCAAAATGACTAACAATATCGATCGTCATCGGTTTATTTTTTAAAGAATAAAGTGCATACTGTCCTCAAATATGGAAACGAGAAGTCACGTATTCTCAGCGATCTGGCGCCGTTCCGTCTGCTGTTACACTCGGATAGACATCAATTTTACGATGTTTTCTATCCAATTTTGTCTTTCGCCTTATCTCTACGAAATCAAATTCATTTCAAGGTTTGTGATCGTCGCTTGCCATGAGCTTCTCATGACACTCCTAAGAGAGATTGAATATTGCCCATAAATTATATTGATACCGTAATTACCTTATATTTTCATTGCTTTTATCTACTGTTTCAAAGAAATAACTTACTTCTACAAGTCTTTGAATCATACAAAGCAATAACAAAGATCTGTTTTCTTTAACCTTTTCTGTATCAAAAAGATTGAACAAATACAACAATAAGGTTAAAAATGAAGCAAAAAAACCTTGCAAACTCAACCAAATAAAAATGACGAAAAATGTGTTTACACTTGCCGACGGACAAACAAGTTCAAACCTCATCGTGACTCCCAGATTGAGAAACGATGATTTAGACGATCTCTGTTTGAACTACAATTCTTATTGAATTTCTTTCCACGCTGTACTTCTAAATCCTTCACCATTCTTACGTTTCGTGGAAAGATACTTATCTCACAGAGATAAACATTTTTTGCGTTTATTTACTTTGTTCATGGTCCATAGCAGACCCTTGGCAACCATCAAATACGTCTCAAATCCGTTTTGGAACTACACCTTCCCCGAGGGATTTTTTGTTCCTGTAAGTAAGGATACGTATTCAGTAGGCGATTAATTCAATCCGGAACGTCCTTGGTAGAATATGTACTTGTTCCAGAGGCAGGGGAGGTACACCCGTACCCGCCCGACAAGACGGAGGGGTGTTTGGTTTTTCGTTAATTGAAAGTCACTGAGTGCCATGCGTGTATGCTATATAGTCGTATATTGTGCCGGAGTTCCTGTATGGCACCGCCCTCAGCAAGACTTGTGAAAGGTAGCGTCCTCAATTAAATTACCTAGTTTAATTCATAAACTCCGTTTTCACAAAGCCATGCGAATAACTCAATTAATTATAATACAAGCCCTTACTTTATTTATGCGGATATGAATTTAATTCTGTAACTTATATAACAATATATTAATTCTACGGAAAACAATTTGAAATTAACTAATTAATTAATTCGCGTGTTCATTTCAAAGATCTTGCTAGCAATATTGTAGATTTTTTTCATCGTACTTTCAAGGTTAAATGAAATTATTTTTATGAACTGTTACAAATTTTTACGGTGCATTATCAAACTATGTATAAAAAGCAGATGTACTTATTTACATAAGTACAAAATGTGTTTGAACCACAGATTTTGAGCGATGATACGATTTTTATGTTTTTCAATATTTTTTATCTTATCAGGAGAGGTAATATAAAATTAATTAATGCAATTTTTAGTCTAGAGCAGCGATTCTTAAACTTTTCGGCAACGGGATCCTTTTGAAACGATTAATATTTTACGGCGCCCTAAAGTAAGCAAAACTGTTTTTTGCCATTTTTTCATTATAAATTATTTCATTAAAATTATTAAAAATTATTAAAATTATTTAAAAAATGTAGGTACATTAAAGGCTACTGCTACTACAATATACAGTAAACAACACAAAATTATTCAACATGTCAAATAATACTTTATTGATTCTAGTATAAATTGCTCAATTTGTCAATATTAAATGGGAAATATGAATTTATTTTTCTGACCAACCAATTGACTGAACCCCTGCAGTGGCCTTGCAGATGGCCAGGCCTTAGCGGAGCACCTTTTGAAAACCGCTGGTATAGAGAATCATCGTTTTCTATTATATGGAATCCTTTGTGATACACTTAATAGACACGGTCCATTCGATTCAACGAGATTGTATCCATACGTACCCAGTGAGCTCAAATGTGGATCAAAGAAGAAGAAATATAGTATTCTAGATTTGTTCATGTTAATGAGCTTTCAAATCGATCAATTCTCCTTTAATTTAGGAGTTGGGTAGGTTTTTCGTACGCTTGTATGGATACCTTACCTTAAGTTTGAGGTGCAGGGTTCGTTTTCATCTCTACCATAACTCGATTCCTAATTTCAAAGTCAATTCTTCTCGACTTACCTGAAAATAAAAATATGAAAATTAATCTTGGATTCGGGTGTCTACTTATAACATATCTAAGACAATCTCTTGGAAAGGAGGACAATTTGAATTGTCCTTTATAAAATTGTGTAAATTTGGTTTATGTAAACTTATCTACTTCAGTACTAAATGGTAAACGCATTTATAAATCGGGTTAGAGCTCCTGAGGTCGAGTCCCAGGAAGATCCGAATAAAAATATAAGTGATTTTTCACGAAAATATATATTTTTAAATTTTACGCTCGAAAAAAACTTAAGCGTGGGACTAATTACCTTGCTTTCATATAATTAACGATCAAACTATGTAAAGTTTCTATACGATGTAGTGCCTTGTGCACCATTGTGTATAATAAGAGTATAAAGAAGTATAAAATATTTATTATTGTAATTTCTACTTTTGGCATAATAATGAATTTAAAAATACATTCACTTAAATATCCTGAAGATAAATCTCAAATTACGCGAAATGTCCGAAGCTCCATTACATTATTCAAATTCATCCTCCGCCATACTACAAGCCTCTAATAACCTTATGCAAATTAATAAAGGTAAGTTGAGGAGAGGGCCCATCGCGAAATGGAAATTTTTAACAAAAAGCAATTGAAAACCCCGTCACGAATACTTTCAGGAACGCTCGAGTTGTCCATCAGCATGAGGACTGGAGGGTGATGACGAGGCCCAGTGGGTCAACTCGCCACCGGCTACCAGGGAAGCAGAGTTACAGCGGGGGTATAAAAATTAGTCAGTTGAACGCGAGTGGCGTTGCTCATTACTCGCTAGGAGCGCGGCGGCCCGGACCGGTTGCTATGGCGACGAGCTACGTCTGGGTGACAGAAGCCTTCACCCCCCTGCCTCACACCCTTCCGATAGAAAGGGACGATGCCCTACGAGTGAGCGAGATACGAATAGAACACGTTTCATACGATTTTCTAGACACCGATTGCGTATTAGGTATATTATTTGTTTCCATTTAACTGTATAAAAATTGAAATAGTGAATTAACATTTGCGATATCAAATATTAATACTGAAAAACAAAATGTTTGGCATATTGAATTATTTGTACAAATATACTGAATATTATCCTAGGGATTGTTTTCAACAATTAAATACTCGTAGATATCACGACATAGAGAAATAAGTTTTTATTCTCAATATTATTATTATTTAAAGTTATTAATATTAAAATAAGTATTATTAATATTTCATATTTTATAAATCAATATTATTAATATTTAAATAAGTTTTTATTTGGCAATTTAAAATATGTTTCAACAGATGGCGCTCCAAACTCGTCACGTTTCGTGCCATACGTAACATATGTAAAAAGTTTTTTTTTTAATTGAATTAATAAATTATAATAGGTGTTTCATCAAAGGCAGAATATTAATATTGTAATATCAACCCAGCCATGGGCAGGTTTTGAGGGCCCTGTAAATACCTAAACTTATTTTCTTCCGAAAAAATATTCATATCTTCTGAAATATCTTTAAAAATGTTAAGTACCTACTACGTTTTTTACTTTGTGTCATATATTTTCATAGTAAATTTTCTGTGGCTATGTAGTTTCGAAAACTTAACATGTTTTAATCTACTCTAAGATAATTAAATACATGTAAAACTCAATTATTGGTCTAAAACAAGTGTTTAATTTTTAAAAATCAACATTTCATTCTATTTATAACGTAATGCTCTGTGCGTTATTGTTTTTAATTCAAAATACTTTGTGACTGTTAAATGGATTTATAGCTTTTTAAGCTAAAAAATGTTACAAAGCATTCATTTTACATTAAGGGTGTTTTCTGACGGCCTAAAAAACAGTCCGTAGAGTATTTATTACGATAGCACCGTCACAAATATCTTCATGAACTCGTTTAAATTTATTTGAGGATAATTTTGATTACAAGAGGATGACCATAAAATAACTGTCATATCCACTTTAAGTTGCCATTAATCAGGGCACATTGTTGCAGCCGGAAAATCGGCGTCCTGCCCTATCCCTTTCTGTCCCTTCGGGAGCGGGCGCAGGGGGGGACTGGGGAGGGGCCACATGCTTCGGCCGGGATCACATTGTTCCTGGGGACGTGTTCATCATCGCCAGGTTACAGGGCCGAAGGGGGGTGGAAAGGGATAGATGAATACTGGCGGGTAACACCCATCAAATTTTGGAAATTTTACCGCCGAATAAATTTATTTATTTTTATAAACATTTTACATACATAAGTTATAATCAAATATTTGTAATATTTGATTATAACTTAACTGTCACTTTGTGGTAAAACCTATCCACTTTTAATTAAAATAACGGTGTTAAAAAATAATGAGGAATGCATTGAAATACGTGTCACAGTAGATTTTAAGAAATAGTGGTATTTACTTATTATTTTTTTTAATTGAAAACAAATATTTGTAGTTTATATTAGCACTTTAAATCTAATTTTATAAAATATCTATTGCATTCTTGCCAATGCCCTTTATTAAAAGCAAAAATATAATTTATACCCACACACAGGCCATGCCATTGTAAGATCTTTTTTGTATTAATATATATTTTTTTTGTACATGTAATTATATTATGTTATAAAATGCAAAAGAATTTAAAATAAGGAAATAAAGGCATATTTTATATTCCCGACGAATAATTTCCATTACTTATTTTGGGACATGGGATTAAGGTTAGCAAGACTGAAACGCAAATAAGAATGTAACAAATAAGAAAACACAGGGCAAAGTGTAAAATATAAAGCAAAAAGGGTACAGTAAATAGGCATATAAAAAATATAAGGTACGAAGCATATTAAAAGGAAATAAAGAGAAAATATAACTGATCACTAACACAAATATCTTTTCATAAAATATTTTATCAATTCATTCATTTTAGATCCCTGGCTGGGTTCTATTTTATATGTCAGGCAGCTGGTTAATTTGGTTATAGGCTATATATTGTAAGGACTTACTCCAAACTTAGTTGTGTATATTGCCTTTAAATGAATATAATTTTGTCCTCGTGTATTATAATGATGAATTTCTCTTTTAAAAATCGGTTAGTGTTTCTGTGAGTCGTTTTAAACATTATTTCTAGCATTATATTTGTAATCTCATATGTTGGGAGAATGTCAAAGAATGTTACTGCTCAACTTAATATATTTTATATGAGTGGTGTACGGTAGACGAAATATATTTCCTATACTTCTATTCTGTATTACTAGTATTTCGGAAGTTGTCTTCTTTGTTGTGAAACCTCAGATACAGCAAAAGTGACAGGTGTGAATGTATCATGGCAACAATATTGATCAAAGCATCGGTAAAGAAAGAGTATACTTTAATCGATATAATATTCCTGTTATCGAGATAATTGTATTATTAACATTTTTAATGTTTTACACTTAAAAAACTTAATGTCTACATGTGTAAACTTTCTCCTCTTCGACTTTCTTGCAGATGTCTTTTTCGACATGCTTTATGAGGGTGAGATGATCATTTCGCCAGCTTACCAGATCGATATTACGAAGATAAATCATCCTGGCAATTTAGGTATACAAACTTATTTTTATAAGTAAGAAAAGTTTTATTTGGGAACTTGAAAAGAAAACCGTGAAAAATAAGCGAGCGAATCTACAAATAACACACGGCGAAATTGAGGTGAAACTTTTTATAAAAATGGTAGATTTCTTCGTGACGTACAGGTAGGTACACACCAGATTATAAAAAAAATACCTAAATACGATTGCCTAGCCGAATGAAAAACAACTATATCTTTGCTGCAGTTATTATACTTTTGTTTTTAGTACGTTAATACGTTTTTTTTCCGACTCCTATCCGCGCCCGAATCATATGAAAGCAGGTTGGTCAGTTCTGCGCCTCAGATTCATGGATCTAGGAGTGGAATATGTTAAATGCTATGAAGATTACTTCCGTAAAGGAGTTCATAAAGTAAAATGAGAATAGCAGCAATAGTAAATATATTTTGTAAGTTGTGCACTGCTGATATGTAGGTATGTGTCTCTTATGGAAATAAAACATTTTTTATTTATTGTTTTTAATATAAATAAAACCAAGATTTACAACCATGTGTTTTTCTGTGTAAGGGCATTACCGATTCAAATATTCGAAAAACCAAAATATGAAAGTAACTACCATTTTAAGGTAAGTAATGAAAAAGTACTGTGTTATCAACTATGAAGTTAACATTTTTACGATAACGTGTTTACAACAACAAATACGTCTATATGTCATGAACAATGTTTTTAATGTTTTTAATAGTTATTATAACATAAATGTGGAATTTTTTAATTGGCTTTATTTTTATTATTGTAATGTTTATTATTGTTAATGTAAGTTTTGTTTTTCATATACTTTTTTATATGTAAAGCTGTACAATTCCCGAACAAATAAAAATTGAAAAAAAATAAAAAAATATCTTTACTTTGCATATAAAAAAATACTGAGAAACTGTTTTTCAATTCATAGTAATAACAATGAAACTAGACAAGGTAAATGACAATTCAATAAATATTAAGTCTTTTTTTATGTTATGAAATGATTCAATTACATGTAGAATAGATGCATTCTTTGTGTTTTAAAAATTTGTTATGCCATTGTTTTCTTATATTACATCACATGATTTTTGTGTATCTAGATTTATAGTCAGCAGTGCCAGCCTTTTCCCTTAAACTTTTACCCAATTTCGTATCAATAACTAAAAAAAACTGGTTATTGGCTCGCAAAATTGTAATTTAGAATCCAAATATTTTTCGTCGGCACGGAGAAGATTTTTATTTTTTTATCAGCACCCTTTTTTGGATGCTCCAGGCTCTTCATCTGACTTAGCGCCCTCGTTTTTTGAACGACCTCCCCGAAGGTCAGTATTGATTATGACGATAAATTTAACTAATCTTATTTTTTAAATTCTCTTATTACTTTTAAATCCGCCTTATTGTCTTATTCATTTACCCATACTTACCCCATTTATCTGATTATGTCATTCAATAACCACGTGCTTTTATACACTATCTTGAAGATTCCTCTTGTAACGTGCGTGTGACCATTATTTATTTTTTTAATATCGCAGAGTAGATTTTTCGCTTTGTTACTAAGGAGTATTTACTTGCAACATCTCACGGGCCATTTGTTGGAAAAACAAATTTATTTTCTTTGTTTCTTGTATCAGATATCGTATCATGGTTCCTGGCCTTCCGAAATGAGTCAATAAAGACTCTAAGGAAACAACAAAGGGTAGGAAGAAGTACCTTCTCTAGAGTTCCTTCTGTTAAAAGCTTTCACTCCCTCGCATATTCTCCCCATTGTTGACCCGAGCTCGGATACTTAATAAGCTCGTGTGATTTTATCGACTCCTTGAAATATATTATAATATAGCTATATAACTCAACATATTTCTTAATATAAATCACAAACCCTGTCCTCTAAATTATTATTAATTTATTTCCTTTCTTAATAATTATATACACACCTAGAAATAATAACAATACAAACGTGTTTTGTAATTTAATTAATTTAATTTTAATTTTAAATTAATTTTAAAAATGTTAAAAATATTCAGTCATATTAAAAAAAAAATTACGTACTGATACCAATTTCCTATATGTATGTATGTATGTTTATGTATAAATATATATATATATATATATATATATATATATATATATATATATATATATATATATATATATATATATATATATATTATATATATATATATATATATATATATATATATATATATATATATATATATATATATATATATATATATATATATATATATATATATATATATATATATATATATATATATATATATATATATATATATATATATATATATATATATATATATATATATATATATATATATATATATATATATATATATATATATATATATATACTACTACTACTACTACCATCACGCCGTTTCACGTAGGCAGAGAGGATGGAACGCCACACTTTTCTGTCCTGCCATACACTGCTCGCATCCTTCACATCCATACATCTAGTCATACACAACATTGATCTGATCTAGTCTCCAATGCACCGTTAGTTGTGATTAATGCTTAAAATAGTATATTTATGGATTATTACCTTTTTATTCAAATTACTGCTAAAGCTTTTGATGGCCCATTTTTTAAATAGAAAAGCTGTAATTCTCAAATAAAATAAATATTAAGAGGTAATTTATGAATTATAAAATAAGAATTAGTTGTGAAATCGTTTACTTCTAATATATTACGAAATTAACGACTGTTTTTTTTTATCTAGTAAGATTTATTCAAATAAGCTTTATTTGAAATCCTTCGTACAACATGTTATTTTCTTCCAAAATTATTTTCTCTATTAAATTTCTTTCAAAAATTGCTGTCTGCCATAGTCCAGACGTTAATAAATAATTTTCAGGAAAATTAATATTCCGCTTATGTAAATCTTCAAATTGTTAAATTCATCTAGAAACGCTTCCCAAATACAGAAATATTTAAGGCGTGGAATAATCAAATTATTTTTTCACGACCGTTTTACGAAATCGCAGCAGATATCTCGTAATAATAAGAAAAAGTTCCAGTTAAAATTCACGTTAATTTAGGTTCTTGTTTCTCTGAATTAATTTCGAGCTTAGCTCTGCAATTTTCAATGCTTCGAAATTACTCACATTTATTGGCAAGATTATTTATAAATTATTCATTTTTTAACCCATTTTTAAAATTAGTATTGAAATAAAATGTTTCTCATGAATTTCAAGTGTTACGTATTTATCATTCCGAAATTTCTACTCTCAAATCTTCATCTTGCTTTTTGCATTTATTACCATATTTGGAAAGTGGATTTTAGAAAATATGTCAAACTGACTTTCACCAAATAATTTCTTTTTAACTGTTTCTTGACTTTAACTTATCTAAATTCAACAAGCTTGCAAGAGTGGAAGTTAGCTAGAATTCCCCATCCATTGTAACTAGTTTTTAAATCCTACATTGTCATTAGAAACTATTATTTCTTTTTAATTTCATATTCCGTTTCGGGATTCAATAATCCGTCTTCATAAATTAACCTGATCAGATGCCTTATGGACCATTTTATTCTGAAAGGAAAAATATATGATACCCTTTGCCAAGGTGGATAAATAAAATAGATTATCGTAGCATCTTCGTTAGATGTGAGCTTGATAAAAAAGTTAGTCGCAATGCACCAACTTTTGCAAATCCATGATAACATAACTTTACAGACGACAACCTTTTTTTTAAGTACTAAAAATAGTGACCAGACCAATAAATCAATTTTCAATGCCGTCCTCCAAAAACCGACCCTGGCTTCAAATACACGATATAATATAAAGGATTTAAAAGGGCGGTTAAGAGAAAATATATGTCTTAACTCTATTGTTTTATTAAGTATTCATTAAGGCCTGTTTTATCATCGGCTTGACTAATTCTATCTCCAGCCATGCAGATTTTAATGGGAACAAGTTTGGACAAATAAGACAAATTTACAGCGTGTTTAAAAAGAATTTGTAATGGCGCGAACCTTTTATAAAGGTTTTATTTTTCTTCCTTGCTAAGGGAGGAAAGTTAACCCCGGCTGACACCCTAAAATTTAGGTTTTCTGTGAAGCGTTTAACCTACCAGCTACAGCCCTAACAAATTAGGGTTAAATGGGTAAAAACTTTTAACCTAAATAATGAAAAATCTTAGATAAATTATTAATATGTTTACACGTTCCTAATCGAAGAACCTAACAGTTTGTGATATAGTTATTATGATAATTCTCTGACTCTATGATTTTAACATTTAAAAGGTATTTTATATAGATAAATTTAATAAAAGTCTAAAAGTGTATTTGGTTACAAATGGTAAAACAGATTTTATACAAACCAAATAAAATATCGATAACATGCCATCAGTGCAAAAACAGGATGCAATATGGCCGTAACGATGAAAAACCTCAACAGCGTAACATGGATTCTAGTGAGGTCTATGAAAGTAGGGTGACATGCGTGACAAACAAGACCTACTATCCCCGTTTCGGTCTCTCTTTATCCCCATCACATCCTCATCATCTCCCCGCTCCCGTCCCATTACTGACCAAGTTCGTTGAGCGTTTAATTCGCGCCCATTGAAACAATCGGTGTGATCATTTATCACCCCGGCTGGCAGTAGATTTCTAACGAAAAGAAGCTCTAGCCTTCGGGGTGGAAAGATGTTCATATCCTATGTGTCCGGCTGGAAAAGCGACCTCATTTGTTCCCCTTTTTCCATTTCCTCGACTATCTTGATGTGCGAGGCATATTTGTATTGCTAGCGCATTTTTCTAACCCGAAAATGCCACGTTTGAGCCATGACCGTAATTTCCTATTGTAAATTGAAAAAATATGAATAATTCAACTATCACGCGCTATTTACATAAAGATCGATATGGAGAAACATTTTATTCGTTCAATATGTAATTAGGCATATTATTTTAATTCAAAATATTCCATTCGGGGTGATAAAAGCGTATTTTTATAAATATTAAAAGAGAGCAGATTTTATACCTGTGGTTCTCCTTTACGTTAAATTTTATTTTAAAACCTCGTTTGAAAACTCAGCGAAACGCACTTAATTAATTTACGAGTTTACTTTTTGGTTGAGAGATCGTACAAGTTTTGTTATAAAGTAAAATTTATATATTTCTGAAAATTTTCATGTAGCCATTCTATTCTATAGCTTTAAGCTTAAAAGGGTAGGTTCAAATAACGACATTTTTAATATGAATTAATGTTATTTTATACGAGTAATTATGATATACTTTATGTGTTGTAAGTAACTTTTTTATCAAGAGCAACATTACTTGATAATAAATTAGATTATTTTTACTTAGTTATTTAAGCATGCGATTATAAAATAAAAGTATTTTTTTAAAAAATCAAAGATATAAATTACTTTAAATGTGCGTAACAAGAATATTTTATTATTTAATGCACACTTATTGCTCCAACAACATATCACTATCACCCCAACTCAACTTTTTCTGATTTCAGAGGTGAGGGATTGTTAATACGGGTCTAATACGTTACATATTTGTTTCTGTACGGAACTTAATTTTACAACGCAACAACTTGATTTAAAGCTATGGTAATATGGAATCGGGTGATAAAATGAGATTACTATTATATTTCTCTATAAAAGTTTACTATATTTCTCGATAAAAGTTAACTAATATAGAAAAAAGCTTATATCGTTTGAAGAACGTTTTCTTTTCTAATATGTATCTATTTAAGTAGCGTTGATATTTGATTATTTTTGAAAACTGCGTGATATTTAAAATATCTGATTTAATATTTTTAATTATTTGTGTTTATTTTTATTATTTTTAAGAAAAATATTTTAGCGGTTTTATCAATTTGATGAAAGTAATCTATATTATTTTTTAACATCTCATCAAAGATGAAGAAGAATATGGAAGTCTGGGCATTTATGGGGCTGATGATCGTCATAGGCTGGTTTAAGTGATCACTTTACACAAGTGTAACATTCATCAATTCTACCCATTATTGACAACCACACTACAACCACATTGTGAACAAGCATTTGGACACACTCAAAATGTAGTAATCTATTGTTAGACTGAAGTATTTTTCTTGCAATACTGATAAAATCTTTTATTATCTTTCAAAAATGTCATTTACTCCAACCCTTAATAATACATCAATTTGAATTAAGAATCCGAAGATTTCGATGAAAAATCAATCATGAATATTAATTAACCAGAGATCTCATTTAGTATATCATTGATGCGTCTAACTAATTAGAGTAGCTATGCACATTTATAAATATGTGCATATTTCCGTGTAAAGCCACACACACGACCATCACTGTTAGTGATCGGATATAATAATATATAAAATCAATATTCACGTTTGAATCCGGATGACGACCGATGAGGATTATTGTGTGCCTATTGAGGGTTTATATTGAACGCTAACGGCGCCACACAAACAGTCGTCAAACTGTCATCAAATATCATTTCATATGCCAATTGAATGTAACATTTCAATTTACGTTTTGAACATTACATCGAACATCAAAAGGGGAAACATTTTATATGGCTTGTGTATGTTTTATATATGTTTAATAGATAACCCACAAAGCCTCTTATTTATAGAATTTTTTGCAGTTATGATAGTAAGGATAGGGAAGTGTGGGAAAGGTAAATGTAAAAACTTAATCATAAACACCCAGAGCAATTAAAAATATTTTTCGTAAATATATATTGCAACTGGCGGGAATCGAGCCCGTGACGCTAGTTTTGCAGTTGAGCGTCTACCCAACTATGCCACGGTAACTGTTTATATTTTGATTACATAATTGTGAATTATATAATTTAATCAAATTATCCGGAAAATAATTTTTTCGAAATACTTAAAATTTTTGCAGTTTATTTTTGACGTTTATTTGATACTGTACCCACTAGTTTCTGAGCTGATAAAACGAAAATAAAGAAAAAACACTTGTCTACAATATTTTAAATTACAATGTTTCTGGGTATACAATATACTAGCAGCTGTCAAGAAACACGTTTTCCGCCATGAGTAATGTTTTGTTAAACGTGTGTTGCTGTTATGTGCAATAGATGGGGCTGCCATGGCTACATTTGCATACACCGGGTTAATCCGATAGGGGTTAAAAAAGAAAGAAAAAATGAAAAATTTTATTTTTTTATTTTCTGAATAGGAAATCCTTTGAATAATTCTCGTCTATTATTTTCTCATTCCATTTTTTATAATGTTTTCTTTTTAATATTTGCACTATATACCCTACCACTCACGTCTCCAATTTTAAGCCACGATAACAAACTTTCTTTACAATATCTAGAATATTCGATTTCCTGAACATTTCTTCCGTTATACCCCATCTTCACTTCACTATCTACACTTTTCACAGCTCCAAACTTATAATACAAAATATCTTAAAGCATGCTGCCGAATAATTTCTGCTGAAAATTTTCCGATTTATTTCAACATTCTCAACCCCTGTAGGAAATACGAAAACACCTTAAGGCACAAAATCAAATCTTTCATTTCATTAATTTAAATTCCAAGCACTTCACCGTCCCTTGAATAATAAATTTCCTCAAAAGGATTCTCGGTAACAATTACTCGATGTAGGTTGAAAAATTATATTAATTCAATTCACAGAATATCTTATTTGCAAAGTATTCCTTGAAGTTGTCACAAAGCGTAAGTAAATTTAACATCAACACTCGATTCAAGCAATGTGTTTTTGATCTTCCAATAAGACATCACAAAGAGCTTTGAATCAAATCTGTTTCAAACATGAAATTTGTATGTTGGGTATCTTTGAACTAAAATGAACACTGCTCATCTAATATTTTCTGTTAACAATATTCTGATTTTTTTTAACATCTCATCCAAGATGAAGAAGGATTTGGAAGTCTGGGCATTTACGGGGCTGACGACCGTCATAGGCTGGTTTAAGTGATCATTTTACACACGTGTAACATTTACCAATTCTACCCATTATTGACAACCAAACTACTCAAATTCTTGGAAGATCTATATATATGAACCAATTTAGGAACCTTGTTCTTGAATCACTAGAACTTCACTAGAGACATCTATTGGTGAGATGTAAAGAAGCTTTTAACTAAGCAGAAACTCATATATATTAATTAGTATGTGAGGTCCGAATCCTGGATTATAATCACACACATGAGAAACGCCAAAAAATACCATTTTCATTTTTATTATTTAAGCTTATAATTTGACCGGATAATTTATTTACAATATTTTGAGTGTGTCCAAATACTTGTTCACAAAATCTGTATTATCTCCAATTAGAGGAGTTATTTTCATATTATTTTTTAACATCTCATCAAAGATGAAGAAGAATATGGAAGTCTGGGCATTTAAAATAACTCCTCCAATTTGAGGTAGTCCAGATTTTGTGATCAAGTATTTGGACACACTCAAAATGTTGTAAACAATATTCTGATTAATAAAATAATAATTTAAATATATATTATTTATAAGGAATTAATAAATTTTATTTATTAGTAAACTAATGCGCGTTTTTAACATGGAATATGTTACCAGCCTTAGCTTAAAAAATGTACATATTATAAGTTTTTAAACGAAAAAAAATGGAACTCTGAGCATCCCAGGGCTTATTACTATCTGACATTTGTTTGCTTGAAGTGATTTATGTATACAGTAGGATAACGTTTACCATTCTGTACATTATTGAACATCTATTTTGCATTAATTTTTTAACTTGTTTTCATGCAATGGTCTATAATTCCTTTCACATTCTAGAAATTATTTAATACATTTGGAAGTATGGTTTATATGATGCCATCAGTTTAAAAATAACTGATTATGATTTTTTTAATTAAATACAGGTGAGATTCATTCTGAATAACTTCATATATCTTTTTAGGAGAGCGAGAGAGCCTAAAATAATACTTATTATTTCTAGATACTTTTATTTGACCAGTTTTTTTATGAACAATTTTTTTGTTTTGTTTCTAATAGACACTGGATTACTTACACTTCAAATTATATATCAATATTACTGATGTCTCAACTGATGGAATAACTTTCATCGATATCTACAAAAGATATATCAACATTTTAAGTGTCTTAACTGGAGGTGATATAAATATTTAAAAAAAATATTGATGGAGTTCTCTGTCATCTTTTTTTATTAAAAAGAATCCTTAATTCTAATAAATGGTTACTGAAAGAATTCATATTAAATTTATTTTAGTTTCAACAAAAGGAACAGATTTTTACACGTGGTATATTGTGCTGGAAATTCATTAAATCCGTTAGCATTATTTTATAACTAAAAATTATTATAATATCTCGAGTTGCTCACACTTTTGTCTCTGAACTTGAATGTTTCTATACATGTAACTTGGTCGTCCATATATGCAATTTAATGCATTATAATATTTGCACGTGTACGATTCGTTTAGTCTTTACGTGTCTAAATTTGCATTGTCTACACTTGATTGTACGAAATTAATTAGGTACGTGTTAGTTTGGTAGACTTTGTCACCATATTTCCATTCCACCCAACATTGGAAAGCTTTTATTGCCTTTGTTATTCCAGAGGACATGGTGTGAATGTTCCGACGGGGTAATTCGCTTTCCGCTATTAAAATACGCACCCGCATTAAAAAAAGGCATAAAACTAAGCAAGATTGAAAGGCTGCCACGAATTGGAATGTTCCATAAATTTTCAAGCACTAAATTACACAAAATGGCATCTCATCTACAACAGGTGGAGCACAATGAGAATTTTACAGTTACTGCCTTCTCGAACCACGCTCCCCACACCCGCCCTAGTGTTCTTCGTCAATGCGTTTCCATCAATAAGAGTCACGTTCGGGTCGTTTAATATACTTTTTAGTAAAACTAAACGATGAAAAAATATCCTGTTGAATGTAATATAATGAGTAGTAAAATATGTGGTGTGTATATTAAATTTTGTTTTCAATAATTTTACTATTATTTCATATTTTCATGGGTATAATTTTTAAAAAACCCCAAATGGGAGCAAAATTTTAATAAATAAAACAAAATATCATATCACAATGACAAAACCATCCAAAAAGTATATTTTATACACAAATTTATTTATGTATATAAATATATATATATATATATATATATATATATATATATATATATATATATATATATATATATATATATATATATATATATATATATATATATATATATATATATATATATATATATATATATATATATATATAATATATGTATGTATATATATACGTATATACTTATATGAATGTATATGTGTGTATCTATATACACGTACACAACTCTTTTTTTCCAAGTATCACGTTTACATAACAAAACGTAATCATAAATTTAATCATAAAACCCGTCCGGATAGGCGGGTTCTCGTCCCCAAACCGATTTCTCCACTGATTCGTTATTTTTTGTATTGGCCTCTCATAAAAAGGATGTAAACGCGACACAAATGGACTGTGAGATTGCCATAAACCCGGGAAACCTGGATAAGCGCCAGAATCATTGTGATGTTGCACAGGTATCGAAAATTCCGCGCACGTTATCGGTTCTCGAGTTGCGATAGGGTCTGCTTTACAACATGTGTTTTGAAAGACATAAAAAACATTTTCTTTAAGTCACACTGAGGTCGGTAAGACTCGTAAATGTAACAAATGTGTTGGGGTTGTCTAAAAAAATTTTTTCGCTTAATCCTGCTAGGTATATTTCAGGTGCCGACTCATTTATAAAGCTTTCCTTTCGAACTCTGAAAGAAGGTTTATTGATACCTCTGATATACTTTAATCCCGTAGTGTGTTACCCTTTCTTCGCTTCCAATGGTGTAATAGTTTTTTTTGCGGTTAGGTTATAAGTTCATTTCACTCAAACCTTCCTCGTACTAAAAAGGGTTTATCGTTATTGCTCTCAAATTTCAGTAAGTGTTCACTATTATTCAAGCTCCCCTTTAACGACCCTAAATAACCGTAATGGAATCTGGATTTAATATACACATATAGAGTGTCTCGTGAAATATTTTAAGCTTTAAAATTAAACAAGTTGAGCTAGGGTGTAACATGGACACCTTTTAAAGGTGATTTTTTTTTGTGATTTTAAATATAATATAATGAAATACAGTAACATACTCTATGGTTAGGTATGGCTCATCCGTATACAGTGAAATCTAGACTTAAGGTTAGTTTTTGCATGCGCATGTCTAAGGTGGGAGTTTCTACTTGGTTTAAAACTGATCGTAAACGGAAATTCAAATTAATTAATTGGTCAAATAATCGATGGAAAAACTTAGGCAAACTGGTTTAACAATATTCATATCAATACGTCGATGAAACAGAGACCCTTCATTCAAAAATATCAAAGGCATGACTCAGAAAAGTTTTGGCAACATGGTTAGAAGACACGAAGCGTCGTTTATTCTATAAAGTTTTATAGTTCTTTGAATTTTGACATTGTACTTCAAATCTTCATTTTTACATGATTTAACTTTACTAAACAAACAGAATATGAAGAAAAAAATTATGCTTAAAAGTGACTTCTGGATATTTTCAGAATTGTAAAATGACTTAGCAAAATCATTTTTCAGTGAACCAATCATACACATCATCTTCAAAAGAAGACACTTACCGATATAACTGTTATTATTTAATTAAAATACCCTCATTTATATACAACAAAACAACAACAACAAAAATTTATACATTTTAGTTCACAGTTTATTAGGCGCTATCGATAAAAGGTTATCGATCTTGACCCAGAGTGTGATCGTGAAAATGAGCTTAAAAGGGTAAGTTTGTTGAGGAAGAAGACATTTAACTGACGGCGTAATATTTTTTAAAGAAAATTTGCAAATCAATCTACCTCGAATTGTTATTTATAAAAATTATGCGTTCAAAACTAACAAATTTTGATTGATTTTTTAATATTTTGCGAGACACCCTATATAAAGTTATACGATGTATTGTGGCTTATCTTAAGAAAAAAGTCATTTATTTCACCCCACAATAATAAAACGTCGATCATCTATGTCATAAACGACAGTGAAATTGTTTTTATTACAAATTTGAAATGGCTTTGGTTCCAGGTCTGATTTGAATAGTTTAATGGCGAAAAGCCATAAATTTAATGAAAATGAAATTTATTGAAATAGATTACGGTTTAAACAATAATATTCGTGCGTCTAGAGAATAATGAAAGTTGTGGAATACCACTTACTGGGCAAGTGGGTGTTTGATCGATGAGATTGTTGTAGTCTCTCGTCGTGGGAGCTTCAAACAACAAACTTTTATTCTCTTGCGAGTTCTCCCAGAGTGAAAGATTCAGCGCTTTACTTAAACTTGTATTTTTACTTAAGTAATATTTTTCACGGGATTTCTTTCGTTTCCTTTGATCTTGGCGATTTTTATCCATTATTGTGTTTATCCCTCAGCTTTTCATTTCAATGCGACCATTTTTCTTCACATACGTAGTCGCGAACGCTCAGTTTAAATATATGTCTCGACGATGCTTGTTCTCCTGGTATTTCATTCTACGTTACATCAGAAACAGCTGCAAGTTGTTCATAGCTCATAGCATAAAGTTTGTAAAGAAGCCTTCATATTATTAAATTAATTTTAGTTGCACTTCCTGAATTATGAAGTCTTGTAATAATATGCTTTCTGAAATAATATATACCCTTGTACGTACATTAAATGTAACCAAGTAACGCGATTGGCTTTTCTTGCTTTATTTTGTTTTCTTCAGTTCAGATATAATTTGCGTGTATTGCCATAATTTATCGATTTTTAAATGAAAATTAAAAAATCACTCGGAGAACTTTAATAGTAAATGACTTAATCCAGCGTATTTAAAATCTAGTAACAAAAGGTTTAAATTTAAACGGATATACATATTTTTGATTAATGTTTTACTTAGTACATAAATACCACTATTTCTTAAAAACTGCTGTGACACGCGTTTCGATGCATTCCGCATCATTATACATATTTTAAAGTAGCATTTATCAACAACAAAAATATCATGAAATTATACTTTTCCTAATAAAGGTATTTTTTACATTTGTAACACATTTTTTGAAGAAAACCAAAAGTCCTGAGTAATAAATAATAGAATATATCATCATAGTATTGCAATATATTTGAGTATATTAGTACACATAATAAATTATACTTTTGATTATGCTACAATGCCCTAAACCAATACGGATAAGCCAATAAGAAAATCATTATTAGTCAAAATGTTTCCTGAATACAGATTAATAATAAACATTATTCGCCAATATGACAGACACCATTGATCCTACAAGAATAATGGGTTTCCCATTAATGAAGAGAGTAATTTGAACATCCCTTAATACCATCACGCAGCATGGACTACGTGTCCTCAGGGTATTGCCCTTGGCTCGTGGTTGGATCTACATTTAATAGCGCGATCTATCTGCCAGCTGCCAATTAATCGATAGCTCACTAAATTGACTTACGATGTTGCTCTGTAAGTGGAAAATCAGCAATGTGTTCACAATGTTTACAAACTGCGAGAACGAACGTTTGCCAAGATAAATTGCCGCCAAAGCCCGCCTCGCTAATGTTTTATCAATATATATGGCTTATTTATTGAGTTCCTAAGACCGCAGTTGTTGAGGAAGACTTTTAGCGATAAATTCTTGTTATAAAAGGCTCAACCCGGAGTTGAGTAGATACAAACATTACGTGTCCTTAAACTTCCAATGTGAGATCTTGAAGTTTTTGTTTGAGATTTTTTTATACAGTAATTCCCTTATCTTTAATTTGTCATATATCGGACGTGATATATCTACAATTTTTTTTTTTTTATAAAACAATCCACCCGTAACTGGCTTCACATTACATCTTTAAAAATCGTTTTCCATGTTGCAACATTATTATCAACTTGAATATTCAAACACTGATTTGATTCTACTAAGATATATACTTTTTTATTTAAAAAGCCAATTATTTCCCCTCGTAAGAGCATTATCAAACTATTGACAGTAGTTTGATAATGCCCTAACAAGACGAATCAATTGTCACAATATATATTTTTTTTATTATATAAAATAAATAGACTAAAATCAGTATTTGATATTAAAATTTAAAATATAATTATAGATTTATACAAATTAAACGCCGAATTAATATATCAAACGACTTTCTCAAAACAACAATTCTTTTATTTTATTTATTTTTTTCAAACTTTCATTAAATTTTAATCTCCTTTATTTATTCCAGTTACGATGAAGTTTCATAAATCTACCAGACAATAATGCATTATGTATAAATTGAAATTCATGGTAGTTTTACAGCGCTGCATTTACGCTCAACATTTCATTATTGAGCAAAACTAGTCGAACTAGTCGAAACCCTAAATTTCAGTCATAAATATTCACTCTTTAAGATATATAGCAAGGATTGGAAAATGCTTTCCAGTCAAGTTCTATTATTCGTTTTTTGTTCCGGGGTAGATGTACCTGTTTTCTCGCTCTAAAGTTTGGAAAGACGTTTTCTTATATTTGTATGAGTGAACTTATCGTACTTTAAACTATTTATTTAGTATTTTATGCTAGTTCATTATTGTGTAAATTTAAAATTTTTTCAAAATGCAATTACAGTTTAGTCATCAAATAATATATTTTCTTTGTCCGACTCCGTAGGGTAATGGTCAGCACGCTCGGCTACCGTGCTGGAGGTCCCAGGTTCGATTCACCCCTAGGATCGAACCCACGACATTAATTTCTCACTCTAATATTTATTCAATATTACCCTCGACTGGTACCTGAAATGGAGCGGTGATCACCATTCCTTCATGTCTTAACGATCAAGATAACACTACGTTTTTTATAAAGTGGCTTATCAACCATCGTGTTGCAATAAAGGTTTGAAGATATGTATATGGTAATAATTTTAATTAACCACACACTGATAAGTATTGAGATATTACTTTTTTGGTACAATCCATGTTATAAGATCAAATATTTTATGCAACACATACTTCCAAATTAACTTATCAATTCACATAATCAATGATAACTGCTAGCATTAGCATTGATTTATTTAAAAGGCGGTAAATTAAGTTTACATTCGTTTAATAACTGGAATATTTTAGACTTATAACTGTTAAAGTTTTCAGTAAATGTAGTTTGAAACATATATGCGTATTTAATCTATTTAGGTCATCTTTCATAATTTTCTGCAAACGCTTCCAATTTCCTTTCGCAGAAAATGTGTAGATTTAAATTATTTTGGTAGATAAATCTCTTGAAATAGACGACGACAAATCATTTGATCAAAACCTTTTACAGAATGGAGAAAATCGTCCAAAAATGTCTAGTTGTAACACGTAATAATTTTTAATGCATTCGGGAAACATTAAATTCAGTCTGGCAGATAAGTGTTTTGGAAACAGTCGGATGATCATAAATACGGGTGCCCGCTCTCTGCGGTATGAAAGGAAACAACATAACGGTTATGTACGAACGCTCAGAATTATTTTTATTTACACAACTAAGAAGTTGATGCCTCGCCATATAATAAAGCTCGGTCAGAGAAAGTATTCGAAGGGATTATATCCGCAAATGACTTCTCCGTGCTATGGATGAAAATGCGGCAAATTGTCGGACATTGTATTTTTATACGATACTAAATTGCGCGATATAAAACGAGAGTTTTTGGTCCAAAATTATTATGATTGTGTTTAAGTAAGGTTGTTTAGGGAATGATAAAAGAATCCTAGTAAAAATCTACAGGCTATTAGAACTTACTAAAAATGTTATCATTCTTTTAAGACTTTTCGGGGAGGTATTTTGTTACGAACGTGTTAAAATTCTGTATAAAAAAATACGATGAAAAAAAAAACATTCTTCAGCACAGGACTCACACTTTCATCTCTAAACTTTTTTATTATCTTTACGGTACGTGTTTTCATGCTTCTTCACAATCAAAATCCTTTCAAATATTTATTTTACTCTTCGCTTTCAGTTATCACACGAAACATGTCAAGCAAAAGCGCCGAGTTGAATGTCTTCCCACGAAGAAAGGTCTATTCCACCTGTCATATATAATATTTTTACACTCTACGTTAAAACAAACGGCACTTAACCTAACTGAAAGTGTTGCATTATTTATGGATTTAGAATGAAAGTTATGTCGGGAATTGGCGTCCAATCAGCTTCTATGAAATCGGATACAGTGTTACGCTTGAACCGACAATTAAAAGCGAGGTGCTTATTGCTCGGCTGAACTACAGCCTTCGACCCACTTTTACATAATGAGTATAGCTGTACTTGTAACTCTATCCACCCATCTGCTGCCTTCATTACTAGGAGCTAAAATGACGATATCGAGAATCTGCACTGTTCTATTTTTTAAGTCTTCAACATAGCCTCATTAAACTGGTATTCTGGGTGGCAGAATCACAAGTTGCAAAAAGCTTTTTGAAAAATGTATGAAGAAGAATGCGGATTAAGCATGTAATTTTTTTTTCATTGCGTTTGTGTTTATAATTTAAAGGTTTATAAAACCATCAAGATCAATGTTTAAGTAAAATGTGTATAAAAAATGAAACATTATTTTCCTAATCCTTAATCATATAATAGTATTTTGTTACGTTATTTAACTAAATATTTTCATTGACATCTCAACATAGATGAAGAAGAATTCGAATGTCTGGGTAATAACATGACCCCGACATTTCATAAGCTCGTTTAAGTGAATACTTTATTTACGTGTAACATTCACCATCCTGATTGATAACTATACTACTCATATTTCGCAAGTTGCATTTATCCTTTCTTACACTTTCCTACACCTTATTTCATATGCTAGTCCTTAGCCTCATCTTTGGGTGATTTAAGTAAGTTTTCTTTAATAAGCTGAGACATCTATAAAATTTGTGTTCTCGAATTATTTTAAAAAGTAAGAGACGCTTGAAACATTATTATTTTAATGTTTTTATTTTACTCTTGATTGAAAAAAAATCATTTTAAAAAAATAGTATAATTTAAGTAAAATATATATAAAAATCTAACAACATTTTCGAAAATCTTAATTGGAGTATTTTGTTTCGTTATTTATCTATTGTTATTTTATTTTTGCTTAAAAAACTATTATTTATGAATAGTACATGAAAAACTGTATTTATCAAATCGTATCTATTTGACTTAAAATTAATATATTTGTAAGATTTATATTTTCATAAAATGTAAATTTTTATTACTTTTACCACCATTGGCTGTCTAAATCAGAGATGAATAATTGGAACACGTTTGATGATTCATAAATTAATTACAGTTATGAATAAATTATTTACGCAAACAAGCTTCCATTTAGCATTAATTCACTGTAGTCGAGTCGCAATGGTGAATTATATATTATTATTATTTTACATTCAAACTTTTTTACATCGGATGATTGATTGCCACGAATTTTACAAAAAAACTATTAAATTACACTTGACTTCTTAAATTATAATTTTTATTTTAATGTTAAAAATAACATTTCCTTTGGATCATTTAATGGTTACATGTTTAATTTAATTTATTCATGCTTTTTATTATGCAATCCCACAGGCATAGTACCTAATATGGATAACTATGGATACCTAACAACCATATGGTAAAACAATATGGTCCACCATGATAGTGTGGTGATTAATCGAAATAAATAAATGAGTTTTTTTCTAATATTTATTTAATATCACCTGGACTTGCACCCGAAGCGTAAGACTTATGACCATGCTATAACATAATTTAAAATTAAATTAAATCTAGATAACACTGCGTTGTCACAGAAATGCAGTGCCCTATACGCCACTGGATTCAAATAAGAATCAGAAAAATAATAACAAAAAAATAAATAAATAATAAATAAAATTTAAAAAAAAGCTTCTTTACATCTCACCAATAGATGTCTCTAGTGAAGTTCTAGTGATTCAAGAACAGGGTTTCTAAATTGGTTCATATCTATAAAACTTCCAAGAATTTGAGTAGTGTGGTTGTCAATAATGGATAGAATTGGTGAATGTTACACGTGTGTAAAGTGATCACTTAAACCAGCCTATGACGGTCGTCAGCCCCGTAAATGCCCAGACTTCCATATTCTTCTTCATCTTTGATGAGATGTCAAAAAATAATAGAAAAATAATAAAATAAATATTTTTGCAAAATGACAATGCATTGAATATTACACACGTTTTAAAATTACCAACCGGAAAAAGTGGAATGTAAGGTTAATTTATCACTTTCAATTTATATATTCAGTAGTATATACGTATGTAACACGAAAACAATTTTAAATAAAATGTTAAAACATTATTTAATGGGGACTTCCGTTTTAATTTTATGCATAATAAATGTACAGTGGATATTTTTATTTTATATGCAATCGCAAAATTTACGGATTACTAGGATAATAATATAAAAATAAATTTAAAAACATGTATTTAGAGACCAAATAGGACATTAAACTGGCATATTTATCTACAATATTTAGTTTCGAAAATGGTTTTTAATATTAGGGGCTAAATATCTGACGAGAAAAATAACTTCAGTAATACCAGGCATAAAGATCCTTAAATCCCATGATGCATAATTTATGCTACGAGCAGATTACACACAGGTTGAAGTTCCCGAATCGTTCAGTAAAACGATTTAAATGAGGAAATTAATCACTTACTTTCATCGTTGTATGACCCGAATGCCAAAAATAAATTGTAAACAAATAGTTGCCAGAATTCAAAAGAGGGATTAAAAATATTTTTTTGAAAAAATAAAGAATGAAAAGTTTTCAGCTCAGTTTTTAGCATGAAAGAAACTTCAGTAAAAAAAATACCGCAATTTTTACGTTAAATGAGATTTTTTGAGAATTTTTTTACGTTTAAAAAAACATATTTATTTATTTTATTTCATCATAAATATTATAATATTTTTTCAAATTACAATAATGGGCCTTTGCTGAAATCTCCAGAACTGAGGGCACATTTTACAAAGAATATTCATAAAAACACTTTGTAAGAAAATAGTTAATGCAATAAAAATGTTGATATTGATGTCACCTAAAAGGTTTAAATTCTGATATCTCGAATTAGAATGAGAAGAATCTAAAAAATGCAAAAAAGATGATTTATCCCTGGCCGAAGGTGATCAATATTACCCGAAATCGCGGGTGTCCTAATCTAATAAAATCTTCAGGGAGTTGGCGTGATCTATGGATAATTCTGTAACTAAGCCCTGTAGATTATTTTTAATATATACGACTACACTATCCCGTGTAGTTACGTATATTTATTCCCGTGAAAACGTTTCTGACGCTGTCTTTACCCTAATATTTACAGTGCTAACCAATTTGAACTTTTTGCCTGCTGGTGTCTCACTTTCAAAAACAAAACTTACCTCTAGCAAAAGCATTTCAAGTTAGCGGCCGACCTCTGGGACACTCTTAAATTGAAGGAGGTAGTTTTATTAAAATGTTTAGTCGCGAACAGAAAATAAATCATTCGCTAGTTAAGCAAACATTTCCTTAGATACCTATCCTTTTAATGTAAATGTCACCCAATAGTGAAAAGGGACCACTCGGGAAAGGTGGTATCCGATTATTTATTCTATTTCGCGGCGTGTTGTAAAATGCGAGTGTTATAGAAATTCCGCGAATAAAAGAAAACAAGATTGATGCGGTGTTATGTGGTACGGGTTAAGGAGAGAGGGTGGGATCGGAAGCAGGAGGGTTGGTGACAACTTGTCACGTGTGCTGCCATGCTGAGAAATGTATTTTCAACAGATAATGGCAGGCTTAGACTCTTAGGATATTATTTCATTCTTATATATCACTTCAAAGTAAATTCCGCCCATATTTGAACTATAGTATCTGAATATGGAATACGAGAACATACTCATAACTATTTAAGAATAATATAGACTATTTATTTATTTTTATACTTTTAAAATATCAAATGCCAAAGTATTTTTTTTTTAAATTAAACACTTGTGTTATATCACCTAATGAGTTTTATTTTTATCACATATGACTAGTTTCGAAAACTACAGATGTTTTTATCTACAGGTGAATAAAATAAAACTTCTTAAGTGGTATTAAACAAGTGTTTTTTTTTTAAATAATATGTTATTCCGCAAAGTTAATGCCGAATCATTAAATAAATGCCAAAACTATCTCAACTGAAACGAATTGACTATCGTTTTTTTATACGAAAGAAGATAGAGTGTGAGCATTCTAGGGCTTACGATCTGGCATTTGGCTGAAGTTATCACATTCATTTACTTATTTAACTTGACTGACGTTTACCATTTTACTCACATACGAATGAAATCCAAGAACAGTGCACATCTTATTAAAAGTGCAATTTGGATGCTCAGTAATGAACGGAATGATGTATAAAGTGTTCAGAAATGCCAGATTGTGAGCGCTGGAATGTTCAGAAAGGTTTTTTTTTTATTTTACAATTTCTGCAATTATTATATAATTATTTTATATACGACACGATGTAAGACGAATGCAATGATGACAGCGGTAAATGCGTTAAAAATAAATATGCTTAAATTCTGCCTTATTTATAACGCTTTATATTTATCCCGGTATTAACAAAAATAATTGCCCCAAATGGCATAATGGGTTTTGTTTTAGAGGGGACGCATTTTAGCAGGGCCAGAATGTAATTAATTTATTACCTAGATTTGCCTTCCACCTACAATGGTAATGGCTTCCTTACGGACAACCTAAAACAAAAGAACAAGCAAATTCCACAAAGCATTGTCAGGCGACAGAGAGATCTTAATGCTTGAGTACTTTTTCATTCGCCTGAATAACTGGAAAACGGGAAACGCCGTTTAACCGGAACGTTACAAAAGCGATGATTCGATACTTTCTTTATCCTTTTAGGGAAAATGTTCTCTAAGCCCCGTATTCTAACTATCGAAGGGAATTTACGTTACCCCTACCGTATATTGATAGATTTCCACGTAGATATAAGCGGAAATTGCAAAACAGGGCGTGTGTGGATATTGAATATGCGCGTCTTAACGTCTGTGTAAGAAAGGACACACTCGTACGCATACCTTATATCGCTTTAAGTATTGAAAAGTAAAAGAGAATCCTTTGAGCTCCGTATCACGGCGATAAGTATCTGTCTCCCGGGGCGGAGTCCCGAGCTGTCACCGCCAGCATTTAGGTCACGGATTCACTTCATCAATATTCTAATGGCGGAATCCATACTGCCTGAGCGTACGACGGGTCGTGGACATGGATGGGATCGGGTTCGCGATCGCTTCTACATCCTCGAAACTGGGGACTGGAGACGAACCTTAAATGTTTTAGTTTCTCCCGAGCATAACTTTCGGGTATCACATGTGCGGATGAAAGATGAATTTCGAACATTGATCTCCCAACTCGGAAGTTTCCACTCGTAATTTCTTCCCACACATGCCCAAACTCCCAAACACAGAAATAAAGTAGGTACTTTGTCACATATGTACGTTTTTTTTGGCAAAAATTCTAACGAAAAGTTTTCACGTTTTTTATACATCAAACGGATATTTCTTTGATGTACCTGCTAATGCTTAAAGCGTTTGTTGTTTTCTTTCGTTTCAAGATTATTCACACGCCTTTAAACGGAATCTTCATTTGAAAATACAGGCAGTACAAACATGATTATTTATTCATTAAAATTGTTTCAAAAAAGATAATAGCATTTATTTGAAGAATATTTTTTTTTCTATTATTCACACGCCTTTATACGGAAACTTTATTTGAAAATACAGGCATTACAAACAATTAAACTTATTTATTAAAAATTTTCTTAAAAATAATATTATTACATTGAAGAATTATTTGACGTAAAGTTTCGCAAATTTAACGTTATTTAATTTAATTTCGAAAATTTCGACGTAGAATTTTTCGACATAAGGTTTCTGTCATGTCAACTTAATGTTGAAGTAAATTTCCTCTTGACTGGTACTAAATTGTAACAATATTTCATGTACAATAACATTCATCCCAAATGCCTAACTTCACACATCTGTCATTTCTCTAAGATTCCAATGGCATTTGAATCTTCTTCACAATAAAGGTAATAACCCTCCCCTTGACTTCCTGGTAAATATTTGGTTAACGTAACTATATGTAAATCCGAGTTACAGCTGTTCTTTGCAAGCGAGAAACTTAAGTTTGTGCTCTAATAAATAATATGATACCAAAGCTCATGCTGAATCATCATTTAAGTAAATCAACATACGTATTCAATGACAAAACTGGGATTTTGTTAATTGGTTTAATATATGTATATTTTATCTGTATATTGAAAATATTTCTCCTGAGGTTTTAAAATTAATAACGTTAACACGTTTATATAGAAATCTCTGTCCTTAACTGATAAATGTATATTGTAATGTATATTTTATATTATAATACAGTAAGAATATAAATTTTTATTTTATTTATCAATATTTTCTTTATTTGACCAGTGACTGGGTCACTGGTTAAATAAAATGGAAAAAGCTTTATAACTTTAGTTTTATTCTATGACAATAAACTGTAATTCCTTAAGGAAATCTCAGTACACAACTTAAATCTTATATAAATATATTTCGATTATTAATTACAGTTACAAAAGAAATTAGATGTTTTAAATAGGGTACCAGCTTTGATGCATCACAAACAACAACAAAAAATATAAAATTTAATTAGAAGCTGGTAAAGAAAACTGAATTATTTTAAAAAAATGTATGCAGGTTTTGTGTGGTTCCGTGAACCCAGAACGTCGAGAAAACTAATTAAAATTCTCCGTTTTCAGTTCGGTCTTGTGTTGATACGAGCACAAATCCTTTCCATTTTTCCACGCTGACATTCTATGTATTGTGTTTACACAATGCACAACCGCCACGTCTCCAGACAAGCAGTTAATGGATAGAGTCCCAAAGGCAAGTTTTTCTACGAGGACGGATATCCAGTTTTTTCGGGCCGTTAAAATATATTCATGAAGTCCTAAAGCACCAGAATAAACGCACCCTTTCTTGCCTTTTTGTGTCATCACTTTATATATTCTGTAGAGGTAAAATGCGATGGAAAACTCCACCTACGCGACATCATCTGTGTCCTTATATTCTATGTGACTATTACATCTTCCATATGTGTGGATTATGTAACTCAGTTTCATCCCCTTGGCTTAAGGGATAGAATGATAATTTTCTACCCCAGAAATATCAATCGAGTATTCGAGTATTTCTCAAAAAGTACAAAATTAAAAATAATAATTCATTTCAATAATCATTCAAATGTAGCCAGAGCCGTTTTTATGCATAAATAAAAATATTATTATTTTTGACATATGATCACAGACGAAGAAGAATATGGAAGTCTAGTACAGGGCTCACGACCACCATAGGCTGGTTTAAGTGATCCCTTAAACCAGCCTATGATGGTCGTAAACCCTGTAAATGCCCAGACTTCCATATTATTCTTCATGTTTGATGAGATGTCAAAAAATAATGTGAAAAAATTGGAAAAAACTCCTAATTGGAGATAATACAGATTTGTGAACAAATATTGTATGCATCAAAATGTAAATAATAATATTATTTTTTATTCCAGCTTGATTAAGTTGTATGTGCAAAACTAAGTTTGTTTTACTTTTTTTACAATTAAAGTTTTATATTATTTAATAAAAATATTCTAATAACCCACAAAAAGATTTATAACGTAAATAAGAGCGAATTTTTTTTTGAAAGATCATGTGAAAGAATCACCTCACAAGCGATCGCAACACTGCGCTCCTGTGCTGCCAACCCCCATATGTATTCCACATGCAGTTTTATGATAAGGTTGGAGCTTTTCATCTGTCTGTCTCGGAAGCCCGCCACTTAATATCTTATTAGCCCATCCCAGTATGGTAAATAATATATCCTGAAGCAAACATACCACTCGCTCTACCATGTCGGGGTAACTTCATGAGGGCCCTGTATCAATTATTATAACATTTTAAATATCTTTTACGGTACCTTTTATGCATTAACACAACAATAAACTGACGTACTGCTTAATAAAAAAGAAATCAGCTTTATTGCTCACTTTCTATAAAGCTTTACATACGTCACTATCCTAATATAATAATTATTTAATTTTATTTGACGTATTGGGGTTTTACCGAGACAAACTTGGCATGATCAAGTATTTTAAATATTTTTATGAACACAACTCAGTAGTCTAAATAATAAGCGGATGTAAGAAGGGAATGCATGAATGTGGAAGAGAAGAACAGTGTTTGTAAAGACAGAATGGGGTGGTGTTCTAAATTCTCTAGACTGCGGTGAAGCGGCTTAATGGTTAGCTAGTTAATTAAAATCAAAGTTTGCGTTGTAGAATTTCATTATTAATCCTTCTATAAAGTATAGAAATCGAATCACGATTTCTGAATCTACTGATATAGAGAAAATTGCCAGTAACTTTTGACTGAATTTTAAAGTTCCTAGAGATTCACTTTATTTTTTAAAACAATACTCTATCAAGGCGAAACAGCCGTCGCTTAAAATAAAATATTAGTCAAATTGGAAATCGTATTTTGATTTTGAATAATATTAATGATTGGATTTGTTTTACCCGGCCATGCATTACTGTTCCTCAAACATGTCTAATTAAATGGAAAAGATAAAATATAAACCACAAATTTCTCATACTAGTTTAATTTCATAATGCTTGTAAAGCAAAGAAAAAAAATTAAATTATTTAAAAACAACAATGTTATCGAAATCATTGAAAAGGCTAAGTGATAACACCTGTCAAGAAGCACGCAGTCCACCATGACCAATGATTAGTATTGCGAGAGTAGCTGTAAGAGTTCAAAACATGGCGAGAAAAAAAACTGTTCTACGTCATATGCGCGCGTGTTTAAACGCAACGTTCTGTCAAAATTCTAAAAAAATAGTAAATTACTTTACGAGATTTCGAAGAAACAAACATTTTTATTTATAAAAATAACCACACTTTGCCACTCAAAGTTTGGTGGTAAATATAAAATGATAATTTTTTAAGATGATATTACGTATGATACGTTGGTATTACAAAACTTTCGTAAGCATTATTTCAGTTTTAAACCTCTTCAATATTTACCAACCAACCTGTTCTTGAACCACGCGGGCAGAAAGCTAACAAAAGTATAGCAATGTCTGAAGCATCAACATGAACAAGGACATGTAATATACATCTGAGAGTTCAGTATATCTGAAGTATATGGACACGGAACTTCTATGAATCCGGCATTTCTGAGAGTTAGACAAGAGTCGTCAGGCGGTTGGAGATTATTAGATAATGCGGTTTACATGAACTCCCTTCAACTCTACAATTCAAGCTCTGCTCTCGATAAGAGAAGAGTGCTTAACTTGAAATTACACCGCGCAAAGATTTTACGTAGCGAACGATAAATGGTGTTATAACAAGGTTTTTTTTTAAGAATAGAGATTTCAATATACATAAATGCTTGTCCTATTTGACAATAAAATGAAATTTAAGCTTAAATAATGAAATGTAAAGGATATTTTCTGGCGTTTCTCATGTATGTGATTATAATCTACCTATAGATATTAATCGGTGACCTCACATACAAAATATTTTTTGCCCAATAAAAAGCTTCTTTCATAGCACCAAAAGATGTCTTAAGTGAAATTCTAGTGATTCAAGCAGTATGATTTGAAATTGAACCATATATATAGAACTTCCAAGAATTTGAATAGTGTAATTGTCAATCATGGGTAGAATTTGTGAATGTGTGTAAAGTGATCACTTAACCCCGACTAGACTATGATGGTTGTAAGCCCCGTAAATGCCCAAACTTCCATATTCTTCTTCATCTATGTTAAGATGTCAAAAAATCATATGGAAACCAAACACTTACAGGCTACGTAAACATCTGACAGTTACATAAGTATCAATGGTATCGAATGTTTTCTTCTTCTTAAAACTCTCATCTGAAATTATGGTGCATAGGGCACTGACGCAGTGTTATGTACAAAATTTCAATGATCCATTCAATAAATATTCTTTTTTAATAAAAATATATCAAAGCATGCCTAAAACCTTTACCATAACTTACATGTTATTTTTTTATAATATAATACTAAAACTCATTCAATTTAAATTCATTTTGTAAGAAAAAATCGTAGTTGTTTAACCCTTTTATTGTTGTGTATGTAATATAGAGTTTTGTCTAGCCTTACACTAGTCATATGATAATGGTTACGATGAAATTCAGTCGCTGGTTAAATAAAATTTAAATGGAAAAAAAATATTTATTTGGTAGTAATTTTACTGTGTGATATTAATAATTTAAGTTTATTTTAACGACAAAGTTACGAAATCCTTCTTATATTGTTACATTATCCAACTCCATAGTGTAGTGGTAAAGTTCGTTTGGTCACGGTCCTGGAGGTGCCGGGTGTGATTCTCAGGGAGGTCAAAATAAATTTGCTTTTATCGATTAAGGTAACACTGCGTTGATATGATGCAGTGCCCTATGCACCATTGTTTATGGATTACGTTTTCAACATAATTATTAATTGTTTATTTACGAATTAATTTTATTAGATTGTGAAGACTCGCTCCAGTTTCTTAGATCTAAATGTGGATTATTTTTCATGGGAGGATAAAAGTAAAGGAATTAAGATAAATAACATAACCGCTTTGAAAGAAATGGAATGAATAAGAAGCAGTACGTGGAAAAAAAATAATAACTCCATTAACTACATCACTCAAGGTTGCATACCCGTGCTCGTGCAACGAGTTTATTTACGAGTCTCTTGAGGGATAGACAAGAAAATAACAACTGTAAAATATGTTATTAAGGTTGTCAGAAATGTTGATATACGTTATTCCGAGTGTTATTCATTGCTTTTAAACGACTCCCAAGATGCCGATGGTGTTTTGTAATATTTTACCCTCTACATACAAAAATCATATTCATCCAACAACAAAAAATACACTTCAAGTGTTCCTTATCTGTAAGCTGCATAAACGAGAAATTGAAGTTCAAAAAAAATATGTTTTTTTAAATCACATTTTCATATGGTGTACGGAGTGCGTGGAATTTTTCGGTATCGTAAGGGAAGGGTAATTAACTATATCCTAACAATGAGTATTTCAATGTTTTAGAATTAGTACGTAAACCCTGAGGATGACAAGGTTCTTATCGAAGCCGGTTGGAAAAAGTGTACCAATAAAAAGGGGTTAAAACGAAGTTATTTTATTTTATAAAAATTATAAAATGTGCCAAAGTATCTGGGAAAAACTTTCAAGAAAATCAAAAATAATGAATAAAATAAAGTAAAATAAAAATACAATTTTTTTTTTCATTTTTAAAAGCCAAAAATCAAATAAAATAAAAATTACAAAATTAAAATTAATATTCCATCCATTCAATAAACTTTTATTTAAGATCACGAATAACATACATGCTCACAGAATTATACAGAAAAAATAGAATATTGAGTATTTCAATCATATCAAATTGATTTTTAATTTGGATTTTTCATTCAGCCAGGCGAGCAACTGAAGTATTTTCTTTTTCAACACCTGGTCAATCGGCATATATTTACATATTATCACAAAATATATTGCCTTCCATTCAAAAAGTTTAATTAAATTAAAATACTCATTTTCTCTTTTTTTAATATTACTTTTCGAACTGTATACAAGTTGCTTTAATTTTAAAATCAAAAAATAATCTTGCGTTACCAACGTTTGCGCATAGGATGAATCTCATAATATTCAAGAGAAAAACAATGTATTTACATTTTAATTCAAAATAAGTTTGTGTTGACCATCAATGTGTCATTTCATCAAACCAATACGGTATTTTAAAACATTTTTTGTGTGTCCAAATACTTGTTCACAAATCTGGATAATCACCATTTACAGGGGTTATTTTTTATATTATTTTTTGACATCTCACCAAAGAAGAAGAAAATGGACTTTTCATACAAATATAAGGATTCCTGCTTAATAAAAAAGCTTCTTCATCTCACCGATAGATGTCTTTGGTGAAAATTCTAATGATTCAAGTATATATATATATATAAATATATATATATATATATATATATATATATATATATATATATATATATATATATATATATATATATATATATATATATATATATATATATATATACAATATATAAATGTATATATATATATATATATATATATATATATATATATATATATATATATATATATATATATATATATATATAAATATATATATATATATATATATATATATATATATATATATATATATATATATTTATATATATATATATATATATATATTTATATATATATATATATATATATATATATATATATATATATATATATATATATATATATATATATATATATATATATATATATATATATATATATATATATATATATATATACATTTATATATATATATATATATATATATATATATATATATATTTATATATATATATATATATAAATATATATATATATATATATATATATATATATATATATATATATATATATATATATATATATATATATATATATATATATATATATATATATATATATATATATATATATATATATATAATAATAAATATATATAGAACTTCCAAGAATTTGAGTAGTGTGGTTGTCAATCATGGGTAGAATTAGTGAATGTTACACGTGTGAAATGATCACTTAAACCAGTCTATGACGGTCGTTAGCCCCGTAAATGCCCAAACTTCCATATTCTTCTTCGTGTATGTTGAGATGTCAAAAAATAATATAGTATCTTTAACTTTTTTTTTTAAATCTCAACTTGGATGAAGAATCGTATATTTAATGCTTTATTTGACTCATTAAAGGCAAATATAGCTAAAACAATAATGCGTTTGTAAAATTCTGATATTAAATATCAGTGATATTAATAATGATTAAATAGATTAGAGTTTTCTACTTAAATAATAAAGCACCATTGAAATAACAGATTTACGGTATTGATCATCCAAATTGGAAAAATGCCATTTATCACTAATTTAATTATTCTACCCGATAAAAAATTATATCGCATATTGGCAGAGCAATGTTATTTTCATAATATTTTTTCAGACTCAAACCATTTTTCGAAATATTATTCATTGTTCAAAATCCTAAGTTTCCTAAATTAGTCATTAACCTTTGACAGGTAAAACATTACTTTTTTAAGATTTTTTACCGCAATGAGAGTACTCTATTGAACGTTACAGTAATTTTAAATTGGCTCATGGTGAATAGCGTGCTTCTTGACATGTGCTACTTTTTTAGCATTTTCAATATTTTCGTTTGGATTTTTGTTATTTATGTATATATATAACAAAAATCCAAACGAAGTAGAATAGAATAAATATATACATATATATATATATATATATATATATATATATATATATATATATATATATATATATATATATATATATATATATATATATATATATATATATATATATATATATATATATATATATATATATATATATATATATATATATATATATATATATATATATATATATATATTGGGTTGATGCAAAAGTTTTGACCGTTTTTTACATATATTTTTTTTAATATTTTTTTTCTTGTGTATTATTTATTTAATAAATTATATAATTTCTATCAGTTCTTATAACCTTCTCCCATCTTTCTATCAACCTTTTAATACCAGTAATATAAAATTCCCTGGATTTTAATGCGAAAAATGAAGTAAGGGATGTTTTTACCTGCTCTATTGAATAATTTTTTTCACCATTTAAATTTTTTTGCAGTGATCGGAATAAATAAAAATCAGAAAGAACAAGATCTGGAGAATACAGTGGATGCTTGATAACATCCCAATTTAACTCATTTAGCTTGTGTTGGGTCATCATAGCCACATTTGGTCGCGCGTTGTCGTGATGAAACACTGCCCCTTTTCTGTTTACCAATTCTGGTCTATCCTTTTGAAGGACCATGTTCAATTCGGATAATTGCTGACAATATCGTTCTGCTGTACTTGTCTCATCGTGTTCCAAGAGTTCAAAATACACAATACCCTTATTATTCCACCAAACACAAAGTATAACTTTTTTTTATGGATTTCGGCCTTCGAAGTTGTTAATGGGGCTTGTCCAGGTATAATCCAATGTCTCTTTCTTGTCACGTTGTTGTACACGACCCATTTCTCATCTCCCGTCACCAAACGATGCAAAAAAGGTTCATGTTTTTGTCTCGCACTCAAAGCAACGCGCGTTGAAACACGATCCAATAAATTGGCAGCCGACAATTGATGAGGTATCCAAACGTCGTACCGCGAAACCATTTCCATACGCTTCAAATGTCTTAATGCGATTGTTTGGTTGACTCCCATCATTGACACAATCTCCCTGATGGTTAGACGTGGATTGGTGTCAATTATGACTTTTAATTCGTCGTCATCAGACTTCAATGGCCGCCCGGTACGTGGTTTATCAATGAGTGAAAAATCTCCAGATCGGAATTTTGCAAACCATCTTCATACCTGTCGATCTTTGATGACATCTGCTCCGTACACTTCACAAATGTTTTTGGTTGTCACACTCGCGGTATTGTCTTTACGGAATTCATAAAGTAAACAATGACGTAAATGCACTTCATCGAACGACATTTTGAAAAAATACAAGGGGTTATTACTGTACTCTGGCCAGGCCAAAACTAAATAGAAAGTAGAGGGAAAGCATCCTTTATACAATGGAATCATAAAAAAAGAAGATACTAATCATAATTTATGAAAAAAAAAAATTTACCTAGGATCATAAAAAACGGTCATTACTTTTGCATCAACCCAATATATATATATATATATATATATATATATATATATATATATATATATATATATATATATATATATATATATATATATATATATATATATATATATATATATATATATATATATATATATATATATATATATATATATATATATATATATATATATATATATATATATATATATATATATATATATATATATATATTGGTTGATGCAAAAGTAATGACCGTTTTTATGATCCTAGGTAAATTTTTTTTTTTCATAAATTATGATTAGTATCTTCTTTTTTTATGATTCCATTGTATAAAGGATGCTTTCCCTCTACTTTCTATTTAGTTTTGGCCTGGCCAGAGTACAGTAATAACCCCTTGTATTTTTTCAAAATGTCGTTCGATGAAGTGCATTTACGTCATTGTTTACTTTATGAATTCCGTAAAGACAATACCGCGAGTGTGACAACCAAAAACATTTGTGAAGTGTACGGAGCAGATGTCATCAAAGATCGACAGGTATGAAGATGGTTTGCAAAATTCCGATCTGGAGATTTTTCACTCATTGATAAACCACGTACCGGGCGGCCATTGAAGTCTGATGACGACGAATTAAAAGTCATAATTGACACCAATCCACGTCTAACCATCAGGGAGATTGTGTCAATGATGGGAGTCAACCAAACAATCGCATTAAGACATTTGAAGCGTATGGAAATGGTTTCGCGGTACGACGTTTGGATACCTCATCAATTGTCGGCTGCCAATTTATTGGATCGTGTTTCAACGCGCGTTGCTTTGAGTGCGAGACAAAAACATGAACCTTTTTTGCATCGTTTGGTGACGGGAGATGAGAAATGGGTCGTGTACAACAACGTGACAAGAAAGAGACATTGGATTATACCTGGACAAGCCCCATTAACAACTTCGAAGGCCGAAATCCATAAAAAAAAGTTATACTTTGTGTTTGGTGGAATAATAAGGGTATTGTGTATTTTGAACTCTTGGAACACGATGAGACAAGTACAGCAGAACGATATTGTCAGCAATTATCCGAATTGAACATGGTCCTTCAAAAGGATAGACCAGAATTGGTAAACAGAAAAGGGGCAGTGTTTCATCACGACAACGCGCGACCAAATGTGGCTATGATGACCCAACACAAGCTAAATGAGTTAAATTGGGATGTTATCAAGCATCCACTGTATTCTCCAGATCTTGTTCTTTCTGATTTTTATTTATTCCGATCACTGCAAAAAAATTTAAATGGTGAAAAAAATTATTCAATAGAGCAGGTAAAAACATCCCTTACTTCATTTTTCGCATTAAAATCCAGGGAATTTTATATTACTGGTATTAAAAGGTTGATAGAAAGATGGGAGAAGGTTATAAGAACTGATAGAAATTATATAATTTATTAAATAAATAATACACAAGAAAAAAAATATTAAAAAAAATATATGTAAAAAACGGTCAAAACTTTTGCATCAACCCAATATATATATATATATATATATATATATATATATATATATATATATATATATATATATATATATATATATATATATATATATATATATATATATATATATATATATATATATATATATATATATATATAAATATATATATATATATATATATATATATATATATGTATATATTTATTCTATTCTACTTCGTTTGGATTTTTGTTATATATATACATAAATAACAAAAATCCAAACGAAAATATTGAAAATGCTAAAAAAGTAGCACATGTCAAGAAGCACGCTATTCACCATGAGCCAATTTAAAATTACTGTAACGTTCAATAGAGTACTCTCATTGCGGTAAAAAATCTTAAAAAAGTAATGTTTTACCTGTCAAAGGTTAATGACTAATTTAGGAAACTTAGGATTTTGAACAATGAATAATATTTCGAAAAATGGTTTGAGTCTGAAAAAATATTATGAAAATAACATTGCTCTGCCAATATGCGATATAATTTTTTATCGGGTAGAATAATTAAATTAGTGATAAATGGCATTTTTCCAATTTGGATGATCAATACCGTAAATCTGTTATTTCAATGGTGCTTTATTATTTAAGTAGAAAACTCTAATCTATTTAATCATTATTAATATCACTGATATTTAATATCAGAATTTTACAAACGCATTATTGTTTTAGCTATATTTGCCTTTAATGAGTCAAATAAAGCATTAAATATACGATTCTTCATCCAAGTTGAGATTTAAAAAAAAAAGTTAAAGATACTATATTATTTTTTGACATCTCAACATACACGAAGAAGAATATGGAAGTTTGGGCATTTACGGGGCTAACGACCGTCATAGACTGGTTTAAGTGATCATTTCACACGTGTAACATTCACTAATTCTACCCATGATTGACAACCACACTACTCAAATTCTTGGAAGTTCTATATATATTTATTATTATATATATATATATATATATATATATATATATATGTATATATATATATATATATATATATATATATATATATATATATATATATATATATATATATATATATATATATATATATATATATATATATATATATATATATATATATATATATATATATATATATATATATATATATATATATATATATATATATATATATATATATATATATATATATATATATATATATATATATATATATATATATATATATATATATATATATATATATATATATATATATATATATATAAAATATATATATATATAAATATATATATATATATATATATATATATATATATATATATTTATATATATATATATATATATATATATATATATATATATATATATATATATATATATATATATATATATACATTTATATATTGTATATATATATATATATATATATATATATATATATATATATATATATATATATATATATATATATATATATATTTATATATATATATATACTTGAATCATTAGAATTTTCACCAAAGACATCTATCGGTGAGATGAAGAAGCTTTTTTATTAAGCAGGAATCCTTATATTTGTATGAAAAGTCCATTTTCTTCTTCTTTGGTGAGATGTCAAAAAATAATATAAAAAATAACCCCTGTAAATGGTGATTATCCAGATTTGTGAACAAGTATTTGGACACACAAAAAATGTTTTAAAATACCGTATTGGTTTGATGAAATGACACATTGATGGTCAACACAAACTTATTTTGAATTAAAATGTAAATACATTGTTTTTCTCTTGAATATTATGAGATTCATCCTATGCGCAAACGTTGGTAACGCAAGATTATTTTTTGATTTTAAAATTAAAGCAACTTGTATACAGTTCGAAAAGTAATATTAAAAAAAGAGAAAATGAGTATTTTAATTTAATTAAACTTTTTGAATGGAAGGCAATATATTTTGTGATAATATGTAAATATATGCCGATTGACCAGGTGTTGAAAAAGAAAATACTTCAGTTGCTCGCCTGGCTGAATGAAAAATCCAAATTAAAAATCAATTTGATATGATTGAAATACTCAATATTCTATTTTTTCTGTATAATTCTGTGAGCATGTATGTTATTCGTGATCTTAAATAAAAGTTTATTGAATGGATGGAATATTAATTTTAATTTTGTAATTTTTATTTTATTTGATTTTTGGCTTTTAAAAATGAAAAAAAAAATTGTATTTTTATTTTACTTTATTTTATTCATTATTTTTGATTTTCTTGAAAGTTTTTCCCAGATACTTTGGCACATTTTATAATTTTTATAAAATAAAATAACTTCGTTTTAACCCCTTTTTATTGGTACACTTTTTCCAACCGGCTTCGATAAGAACCTTGTCATCCTCAGGGTTTACGTACTAATTCTAAAACATTGAAATACTCATTGTTAGGATATAGTTAATTACCCTTCCCTTACGATACCGAAAAATTCCACGCACTCCGTACACCATATGAAAATGTGATTTAAAAAAACATATTTACCCTTATTATTATAAATATATTATATATATATATATATATATATATATATATATTTATATATATATATATATATATATATATATATATATATATATATATATATATATATATATATATATATATATATATATATATATATATATATATATATATATATATATATATATATATATATATATATATATATATATATATATATATATATATATATATATATATATATATATATATATATATATATATATATATATATATATATATATATATATATATATATATATATATATATATATATATATATTTATATATGTATATATATATATATATATATATATATATATATATATATATATATATATATATATATATATATATATATATATATATATATATATATATATATTTATATATATATATGTATATATATAACATATTAGAAATGTGTGCTTTATAATTGAATTTCTACCATTTAACTAACTTGAGTGGCAATGCGTTACCTTATTGGATGCACCCAGTCAAAAAAACATCAAATAAAATAAGGATGAAATTACATCAAAATGCCTTTTTTAATAAAAGGTTATTATTTTACAAAGCTAATGCTATTATTTAGTTGAAAATAAGTATTTTTGTTAATAATACCATGAATGAGAATGATAATTTTGTTTAAAAATGGTATTTGTTAGTTTTCTTTACACCGTTGCTAAAATCTAACACCCAATTCGAAACAACATAAAGAAAAAGAATTCTGAATTCGTTTGCCACTCAATTTCAAATTGGTATTCCAATTTGTGCTACCAAGGTCTAACAAAAATACCTCTGTATCAGCTTTCTCAGCTTTTTACATCGGTACCATCAAATTTCTTTTACAAAGACGCTGGCTGATCCGTGAAACAAAAATGTAATAATACGAAGCTCTGAAACCTCACGTGCATATACATTCCAGTTGTTTGTTCCGAAGCTTTTCATTTAGCGTTTGCAATTTGCATTCAAATCTTTCGTGTGTTACCGAAAAGGTTCGGATATTTAAATAAAAGCTGAATTTTCTAGAAAAAATAGGAAAGCGAAAAATATTTACGAACGCATTTATTTTCATAAAATAAAACGTTTTATGTATATTATGTTCATCGTCTTGAGAGAATATTGGTATGAATAAGGGTTAGTGGAGAGTCATATTAAAATAAACACATAAAACATATGTTATATTTTAGGTCGAGAAAAATGGAAAACCTAATTTAAAATAAAAATTGGATTGGTTGAATTTTGTTGTTGTGATATTTTTACTTAGTAAGTGACTATCAAATTATCATATCCAGTTTTCATGGTATTTTTTTTTAATATACATATTAAATGCAATGCGTTAAAAAAATGTACCTTTGCATGCATACTCAACAATTTAAAAATGTAGTTAACGTTTTTATTTTTTAAGGTAAAAACACTTGACAAAACAACAATGATAGTTTTCGAAATAAGTATATAGTATTTTTTTGACTTGTGTATTTGATAATTTGGCGGTAACATAAAATTTTTCTCCATATATAAACACGTCAACTATATTTTATAATGTGAGTAAAATGGATTATTTGAAGCTTATACAAACATTACAATTTATATTAACATACACGACTTTAAATGACGCATCTATCGTTTTTATTTTAACTTTTTTATGTTTAAAAACAATAGATACTTTACCTTAAGTTGATACCTGTAATAAATATGGATTAATCATATGTAGGCGAATAATCCAGTATTTGATAAAATAAATATTAAAAAAAGTATTCATTGATGATTCGTATTTTTAATATTCATGTGTCTGATAATCTTATAAAAATAAAATGAGCAATTTACCTTGTTTGAAACCCAACACGTAATTTACAAGATTTACATAATAATCAACGTAAATAAAATAAAATGCTTACACATCCTTATTTCAAAAAGAAAATATTTCCAGTCTTTCCCTTCGAAGTTTTCAGAGGGAATAGTTAGTTAGTCTCAATATAGGTCACTTATAAAGCTAAGGTAATTATTTACTTTGGAAAACTACGGTAACTCTATAAACTCACACGCGAATCCAAACTAACTTTGAAGATAAGTAAACAAAAATTAATTTGCTCACCGTTTTTTTAGAGATATGAATACAAGGTGGAAAAAATACTGTGACAAATATTTATTTGTTTGTTTGGAATACCATTTTTAAATAAATATTTTTTTTCATATTTTTTAGATGACAATTATAAATATATGTCCAATATCATCCATTTTAACAAAATGATAATTTTTTAATGATTCGTTAACTTAAATTTGGTCTTTGTGACTTCAAGTGATCCTTTTTCTTAGAGTTTTGGGCAGTTTTCATAAGAAACAGATTGAAAAAATATTTTTAAAATTATTTGGACACGCACACTGGGAGCATTGAATTTCGTTACCTATTTTTACCTGGGTCAACGTGAAATCACGTTTTTTGGCATTTTAATATAAAATATTGAAGTATTAATTGAAGAGTACAAAAAAAACTGATTTAAATAAGTGGATAGCAATGTTTCACATATAAAACTGACCCTTGAAATTAGTTTAAAGAGAGTTTTTGAATAAACCACGCCTCTAACTGTATATCAGGTAATAAAGTAGTAGTTAAAATCCATTAAAATACGATACAATCCGAAAAGATTGCAAGAATTCATATTTAAAGACATAAACTAATTCTGTAGGGGGTGCCTAATACATTTGGCCACCACTGTATATTTAATACCTACTCGTATGTTTCTGCACCGTTACTATCACCGCAAAGTTTACGAAGTTTGAAAATAAAAATAATGAATACATTTAATTGATATTTTGGATTATTATAACTACATAGAGATCCATGTATACGTAAATTAAAATAAATCCAATATTCCTCCCGAGGGAAAAATTATCTAATTATCTACAATCGTATGAATTAAACGTTTCAATTTTAGAGCGTATTCATTACATAATACATTTTTCGTTATTCGTAATATTTATATATTAAATTATAAAATCAAACACTGATTTTTTAGGTCTACTAAATTGTATTTCAATATTTAAAAAATAGTAAAATTTGTGCCAATTGTTTCGATTTGTTTTGGTATTTTCAAACTAATGTCATTGGTTCGAAAATGCCATAACAAATCAGAATGTTTTGTTGTTTTGTTTTTCAATAATAAAATAAAATTTATTTTATTCTAAAAATCAGTGTTTGATTTTGACATTCAATATTTAAATTAAAATGGGGTTCAAAAAAATTAAACACCAAATCCATAAATAATACCTTTTTTTTAATATGACATAAGTAAAAAAATATACCTAAAATTGTTAGTTGATGTGTTACCCTGGCTGTATTTATTTATTCATGTTTTATATTAGTTTTTGCATCGTTGGTATCATAAATTTTAAGAGTCAGAATTGTATAGAAGGGAGAGTGAAAAATATTATTCAGGATGTGAAAATACGCTTCAAAATCTCATATGCCTTAAGATGAAAAAGAATACACAACTCGTATTTAAAAACACTTTTTCATGCACCATATTTTTGTGACAAGCAAAGCAATATTGTTTCATATTTGAGGCGTTTAATATTTACGCTTATCGCGAAAAACATAACGCGTTACTTTTAATGATTGCTATTTTGCTAAATATGAAACATTACTGAAATTCTACTTTAAGCGTTGGATTTTCGGCGAGATATAAACATCCATGAAACAAAATTATAGGTTCTTAATTATCTCAAACTGTTAAAAAAATATTTTTGTTTTTAAATGCTGAAACAAGAACAAACGATTTAAACAATAACTCAATCCTACTCATGATTCAAAATCAAAGATATTTCAAATTGTGAATTTTTATTTAACTATCGAATACAATTTTTTATAAATCGAAAAAGTAAAAAAGTCGAATTTGAGGTCAGTGATTTATTTTAAGGCTTTAAGTTCATTTTCTACTCTGTATCAACTAAATCGGATTTTATTAGATAACTTGCATTTTGAATTTTAATTTATTTATATAAATACCAAAACATACGTTGTATCCAAATCTAAGTCTTTATTTTAAAGCATTTTAGTATGTAAAGCTAAGTCTTAATTTTAGAGTGGTATCCTTAGGACGTTGAACTGAGTATTACAAAAGATTTTAAGAAATAATGGTGTTTACCAAGTAAAAATTAATTTATACCCGAAAAAAATGAGGTACACTTAATTTTAGTCTCTACTGTGAATAGAACATGGTGTTATTAAATTAATAAATAATATATACGTGTGAAACCATTTTAGACATTAATGAACCATTTCACAGCATCAGGCTTGAACAGGGTCGTTAATAATGAAATATCAAGGATTGGAGTTAAGTGGTGGTGATCGTATGGAGGGAACAATATCCGAACCTTCCATTACAAATGGAGACCGTGAACGGTCGAGATATAATGTTCTTATACAAAATAAGACTTGTTTTGTGCGAAATACAGCCAGAAGGTTACATTTATATATGTTCATGGTCATTTATTTATTATTTTCATTTATTATTACCGTAGATACTTGAACTAAATTTTTTTTGGAATTCCAGACTAAATGATGACTTGATTCTACAATTTTTACTGATTTTTTTTCCAGTTTTTGCCATTTTACTATCATCTTAAGCCTTTGGTATTATTAACATTTTTAACATATATATATATATATATATATATATATATATATATATATATATATATATATATATATATATATATATATATATATATATATATATATATATATATATATATATATATATATATATATATATATATATATATATATATATATATATATATATATATATATATATATATATATATATATATATATATATATATATACTAGCGTTTCAAAGGATATTCTTCATTCAAAATTTGTAACTGTAATATCTTTTACTCGTATTTGTTCTATCGATGTTCAAATTTAAATAATTGAAAAAGGGTGTATTCCAAGTTATTGAGGTTTAGTTTTTGCCTCATCACTAGTTGGCGGGGGTTGAAAAATGAAGTTCTGAAATGAGGTCCATTTCCCGTGACTGAGAAATAATTTAGCTGCTTCCGCCATTTTATCCGTCGTTTTTTGTCTCTTTTATTCTAAACGCTTCGATGAGCTCCCACTTCTCATAAATTAATGTTCTCATTGCGAAAATCAGTACTAAATAATCGTTTTAATGGCGTTTTCAACAGTTTTATAGGTCGAAAAATTACCATTATGGTTTCATATCAAGCGTTTTTACTGGCACAGTCACGACATTTTAATATGAGAAAATATTTTTTCGATTATTAAACATGATATATTTCAATAGTAAACATTTTTTTTACTCACGACCTTTGAGTGTGTTAAAAACTTGTTCACAAATCTGGGTTTATCCACTTAGGAGTTATTATAAGTTTTTGGATACAATCAAAATGTTGAAAATAAAATAACTTTTAGTACGCACATTGCAACTTTCGCGGATCGCTCTACAATGCTCCTGGTAAAAACTGGATAGGCAATTACACTAGCACGGAAATCCTGAAAGCTCTGGCCAATATAAAAATATGTTTTTTTAAATATCTACACTCACTTTTCAAATTAATTTTCAGTTATTAATCAGCGATTATCAAATTGTGATTTTCGTGGAACTATGAATAAAACATCAAATATTCTAGTACTTATTCCATTTATTAGACCCAGTAAATTATTTTTACAATAAAAATATATTTATTCTTAAACCAATATTAAAAACCTAAAACTTACTTCATACCACAACGAAATAAATATTTATTTTTGCTGCTTTATACATTTTAATTAAAAGGTCATTTTTGAGATAAAAATATGATTTAATTTTTTTAATATTTTAAATATTATGGCTAAAATAAATTTTCCGATTTATAAAAAAACCATTATGAATTGTTATTGAAAAGTTATCAATTATTTTCGCTTCAAAAGTAATGATAATTTAATGTTCAACCAGTTTTTAGTTCAGTATGTGCATAAATGTAGAAAGGTACTCTATACGAAAAGACTGCATTAAAAATTTAAATTGTAAAATTCATTCATTCGCAACATACCCTTTTCTAACAATATACCGTGAATTCTAGTCAGGTAAAGAAAGATCTCTTTTATACGCATGATCGAAAATTAAAGGACACTTCAAACATACCCAATAAGACTCCAAGGTTGCTCCAAGGTAGGATTTTGATTCCATATCACTCTTATTTATTTTTCGAACTTACATATTTACAAAAATAAAACTATGTGTACTGAAAATTACGATTTTTCGCCAAAAAAAAGTTAATTGATACCTTTAATACTTTAGTAATGATACAAATTAAGTATTTTACCATTATTTTTTTGTTAATTATCATTTTATAAAGGGACAGTTTTTTTCATATTTCTCATCAAAGCCCCAAAAAAATAAGTTACATATACACACGTGTAACATTCACCAATTCTACCGATTATTGACAACCACAATACTCAAATTCTTGGAAGTTCTATATATATGAACCAATTTAGAAACCTTGTTCTTGAATCACTAGAACTTCACTAGAGACATCTATTGGTGAGATTTAAAGAAGCTTTTTATCAAACAGAAACTCTTATATAAGTATGTGAGGTCCGAATCCTGGATTAAAATCACACACATGAGAAACGCCAGAAAAAAACATTTTAATTTTTATTATTTAAGCTTATAATTTGACCAGATAATTTATTTACAACATTTTGAGTGTGTCCAAATACTTGTTCACAAAATCTGGATTATTAAAAAATTATTTAAAAAATTATAGTGGGTCAGTAATTAATCAAAGTTTTATGGCATCTATAAAATAATACGTTTTAACTTTTAAATGATATTTTACTTAACTTATATTTCATGTTTTTTCTCCATACATGATTAAAATGTTTGTATAGAGCCATGTGGAATGAAGGAATTCAGTTTTATTGTCCCCTAGCAACGTCTTCACTTTCATTAAGTTTAAGTGCCGGTCCTTTAATTAAGTGTCAAGTTATCTTAGCATTTCCTTCTAATGATTTGGAAAATTAAACGTTAATTAGTCAAGCAGGCAAGATTATTTCGGGTTGTTGAAATCTGGAGAAATTGAAGGAATAATAGTAATTTTCCTACTTATTTTCTTTAATTAAAAATTGAGTCCTTTATACTCGTAGTTCCGTGGTCAGTTAAGTATCGCGGACTGAATAGGAAATCACTACCACTACTACTACTACTACCATCACGCCGTTTCCCCGCTGGGGTAGGCAGAGAGGATGGAACGCCACACTCTTCTGTCCTGACATACACTCCTCGCCTCCTTCACATCCATACATTTAGTCATACATGCCCTCCGATTACGCAGACTAATAGGAAATCATGGATTAGATAATCTGCTTAGAATTATATGTGTATATGTGTGTGTATGCGTGTGTGTGTGTGTGTGTGTGCGGGTATTTGTGTCAGTGAATAAGAAAATGTCGTTTGAAGTAAAAACAAGAGCCATAATAATAACACCTATTTGCTTCTCATAAAAGTTAATATTTATACTTTATTCTGCTCGAAGTCCTCTGTTTGAAATGATTTCCTTCGGGACTTAAGAACCGGTTCTGGCTCCTTATATATCCATAAAGCTATATGTATCATCGATATGCAAAGTAAGGCGCAAAGTATATTGACGCAGAGTTGTCTTGATCGTTACTTACAGAAGGCAAGGTGATCGCTTCACGGAATAGTCCAGGGTAAAATTAAATAAATATTAAAGTTAAAAATCACTAATATTTATTTTCATCCCCCCTGGTAATTGAACATGTTAACCATTACACTACGAAAGCGGACGTTAATTTAAAAAACATTAATGATTTTCCAGAAAGGTTTTTGTTGTTGTTGAAATAGTTCGAAAAGACATTTAAGCTTACGGTTTATCTTTAAGTATCAAACCCTTTTCGATAGAAAACGTCCTTTTTAAATTGAGTGCTAGTTTCTTAATAAATATTCAATAAGTATCTAAAGTATTCCCAATTCATAAATCCATTAAATCCAAAAGGCCGGAAAACTATTAACCTTACTTATTATCCTAAAAAGTGCCTTAGTCTTTTCTTATGAAGAAAACAAAAGTCATTACATGCGTTATTAAACTGAGCACACATTAGGAAAGGATTTTTTTTTATCATTTTTTAAAATAATTATTTTGAAAGTATCATTGTTAACCAGATATTGAATATCATATTTAAGATATCCACGTTGACCAAAAAAACAACTTCTGAAATTTGAGTAGTAGTCAATCATGGGTAGAATAGTGAATGTTACACGTGTATAAAATAATCACTTCACCCAGCTTATGATAGGTCTCTACACGCAGGCTGCCATATTCTTCTTCATCTGTGTTAAGTTGTCAATATAAACAGCTCCTAAGTAGACAAACCCTCATTTGTGAACAAAGATTTGTACATAATCAAAATATTGTGGAATTAAAATACGTTTATTGATATATAATGTGTAAGGTCAACTAGGTTATAAATTGTCTGGTGAAATTATAAGCTTAAATAATAAAAATGAAAATGGTATTTTCTGACGTTTCTCATGTGTGTGATTGATATCCAGGTTTTGGACCTCACATACTAATATAAGAGTTTCTGCTTAGTAAAAAGCTTCTTTACACCTCACCAATAGATGTCTCTAGTGAAGTTCTAGTGATTCAAGAACAAGGTTTCTAAATTGGTTCATATTTATAGAACTTCCAAGAATTTGAGTAGTGTGGTTGTCAATAATGGGTAGAATTGGTGAATGTTACACGTGTGTAAAGTGATCACTTAAACCAGCCTATGATGGTCGTCAGCCCCGTAAATGCCCAGACTTAAATAGGTTATAAAGTAATTATTTATCGTATTAATTCAGTAAAAAAATTATACATTATTTTATATTTTAAAATTGATACACCAGCATTCGAAACGAAAGACTCCTTTTTACCATTCAATATTTAATTCCGTTGATTTACGATCAACTTAATATTACATCGATCTAATAGGAGTTTTTTGTGCATCGTGGTGAATTTTATCACCTGAATACACCTACGAATAAAGCAAGAGCGAACACGACAATTTTAATCTAGCCCAATAACTAAATCATTATCTGGGCTATTTTACTCGTACTTTATCATTCATAAATCATTATCTGGGCTATTTTACTCGTACTTTATCATTCATAAATCATTATCTGGGCTATTTTACTCGTACTTTATCATTCTGTTTGTAAAACTTGATCCTGAACCACTATCTAGGGGAATTAAACTAGTAACGACAAGGGGTAATTGCACGAAGAAGGTATTATTTAAATATTTACACAGACCTCTCCTCGAGGGACACCCTCAATTATGAATTGACATAGTTCCGAGCTGCGTGGGCCCATATACCGTCCTACACATGCGCACGAGCTACTTTTACATATGAATGGATAAAAATTCAACGTTTTAAAATTGTGACAATAATCACGTAAAAAATCTCCTGAAAAGTGTAAAGACAATAAGTGGTTACATGTTAGCAAATCACCAAAACGACTGCAGTCATAACTCCAATTTTAAGATGTCTTACGTTAATTACTTTTAATATGAATAATTAATGTGTGCTAGTTTTGTATGTAACACGCAGTGGTGGGTTGTGGATGTAAACAGTTCCCCCTCGCTCGCTCCCGCGTGAATATGATCGGCAACAGTTGTCGCACGACATTCAACAGTTTCTTTTTACGACACTTGTCCGATCAAAATAACGGCCACATTATCGGCTAGGACGTGTATTTATACAAATATCGGTTAAATAAATATATAATCTACCGAGAAATGTGTATAAGATAATTGTTACTTGACAAAGAAGGCGTCGAAGAGCTAGAAAAAAAATCTGGTATCATTTGTTTTTATTTTGTGGATTTGAAAGTTGTGACTGCGAGGTTTGGCGGGTAAGGGTGGGTGGCTGACCTCTCGCGAGCAGCAGCAGTAGCAGTAGCCTGGCAGACATCCTCCGCTAGCGGCGGGCCGGCCCCCCGGACTGGTCCGTCATAGAGCGGGACTCACGGGGCGGGCGCCGCACTCATGGCACTACACTCGCTCTGGGTCGCGGCACACGACTGCTGCCGGCGGCGGCTGGCGGCGTCTGGCGGCTCCGGCCCGGCGCGCGCCTCCCCGGGCCGCGCCTGCGCCCTGCCCCCCCGCCCACCCCCCACAGGTGCGCCCCCCGCCGACCCCCCGTCCGCCCCAATAATCGCGCGGCCGCCTGCACCTCCCGGACCAGCAACCTGACGGACCGCGGACTGCCAATGAGCCTCGCCACCTCGACCAGATGAATTATTCAATTTTAGGAAAAGTCACTCCGCTCGTGAGGAATGGGTTGACCCATTCGACATTCCGCACTGGAAATGCATTTCAGGTAGGGCGTGCTCATTAAGGAGCTCCGGGGTACATACATAAGTTTCTGAGGTACCATATCTCTGATTGTGCCCGAAGTAGCTGCTGAGCAAACCAAGCATTTATTTCAGTATAACATTTATTTCAGTAAAACAACATTTTGAGTGTGTCCAAACATAAGTCTTTCTGCTCAATAAAAAAAGCTTCTTCATCTCACCAATAGATGTCACTAGTGAAAATTCTAGTGAATTTGAACAATTTTTCAAAATTGGATCAAACATCTAATAATTTAGAAGTGTGGTTGTCAATCATGGGTAGAATTGGTGTTTGTGACACGTCTGTCAAGTGTTCATTTAAACCAGCCTATGACGGTCGTTAGCTCCGTAAACGCCCAGACTTCCATATTTCTCTTCATATGTTCATATGTTCATATGTTGAGATGTCAAAAAATAATATTTAATTTTTATATACATCTCAAGTTTACAATTTTTTCTTCTCTCCTCTCTCCTAAGTCCTTTTATCTTCTCCACACCGTCAGCCACAAGCTTCTGATACAAATGTTCTTCTCTCTTTACGTGACCTAAATGTCAGAGAATCTGCGCAAGGCTTAATTAAGTTTTCAATATTTTAATGGATCAAAATTTTTAATGTGGTTCATCAACATTTTTAATTAAAAAGTGACCTTTCTCAAATAATTTATCCAATACTTTATCTGTTTGTCCGCCTCCGTAGTGTAATGGTCAGCACGCTCGGCTACCGTTCTAGAGGTCCCGGGTTCGATTCCCAAGGGGGGTAAAATAAATATAAGTGATTTTTTCGCTGTAATATTTATTCAATGCTACCCTGGACTGGTACCTGAAGCGGAGGGCTGATCACCTTTCCTTCATATGTAAACGATCAAGATAACACTGCGTATATATGACGCAGTGCCCTATGCACCATTGGGGTGCGGATAAGGGTTTTATTATTATTATCTGTTTGTGTCCACATTTCACAATTTAAAATTATACATTATACAGTACCTAGCATCCTTCGAATGTGCGACAAAACGATGTACGATGATGTTCGACTGGTAAAATAAGGAGAGGATGCAAAGCTGAGATAAACATTATCGATAAAATTAAGAAATGTGAGTTGAGATGGTTTGGACATGTGGAACGAATGAGTGAGGAAAGAACGGCAAAACAATTTTATGAAGCGAATGTAGTTAGAAAAAGCAATAGAGGAAGACCGAGAAAAATTTCGTATGATTAGGTATGTCAAATACTTGCAAGCGGTCAGGTCAGGAGTCGAAACAATCGGCAGAAAATATGTATGAAGAGATGAATGCATGAACATGGAAGAGACGAATAATGTTTGCAAAGACAGAGTGGTGTGGCGTTCTAATTTTTCTGTATACCCCTGTGGTAAGCGGCGTGGTGGTTGGTTAGTTAGTCACTTTATATCCTTATAACTTCAAAATATTTGGGCAATGAGTTAGAACACTTATTATGAATAGCAGTAGCAGGAAAATGAACATTGAATAATGAATAGTTATTAACTCAGAAACAAAATCTAGACATCGGTTTTCCAATATGTTCAAGATAAATGAGCATTGAGAAGAACGCATTACTCATGAAAGTAATAAAACAGGGTATAATTTTACCTGAAATACGTACTACAAATTGTAATGAAAATCATCTACAAAAACGTTGTTTTGTATATAATGTAACTCAAACTCCAATAAAGCGTTCAAATTATAAGTGAATCATATACAATAAAGTAGTGTCATTATTATTTTAATGTTGGCATCGATGAATATTACAATGATATGTCATAAAGTTTCTACTTATTGACATTAAATTATGTTTACGTAAATTATGAAATAACATTAGGTACTCATTAACTTCAGTACTATTTAAGCTTCTGGACTAGTCGTATTATCTTTTTTTTAAATATATTAAAAATTTTAATGTTTAAGTTTTGTTGTAGATTATAAGAAATAGTGGTGTTTTAAGAAATAATGGTTTCGAACAATTTTTTTTAAATTGAAAATGGATAGATATAACCACAAAATGATTGTTGAATCAATTAATGAACATATTGAATTTAATTTTAATTTTAAATCATATTCTATATCGAGCTTTAGAGCAGTTTAAAAATTTACCTTTTTTTCGCCATTTACAACATTTGTACATTTATTGTTATTATAAAAACCTTACATTAGTTTAGTCGTTACCACATTCAGCTACCGTGTTGGAGGTCCAAGATTCAATTTCTAGGGAGGTAAAAATAAATATGATATTTTTTTCCAACTTTGTTACCGGAAGCGCAGGACTAATCACCTTGCCTACGTATAATAAACGATTAAATTACTTAGTGCACCATTGAGTACGGGTTAGGGTCAGTAGTAGAACAAATAGGAAAATTAAAGCTTTTAACGTGCTTTTATCATATTTTTCAAAAATCACATGTGAAAATATCACTGCCATCGCCAACAATAAATTTTAGATTTCTATCGTCAAAATAACTACTAGCGTGGATGCGACTTGTAATTTTTGATAGCCTATCTTAAATAAACACTGTTTCAAATACTGGATCCAGGAAAAAACTAATTCAGTTTTCACAGATAATCCAGTCAGAGTGTTTTTACTTCTTTTACTGTCTTCTACGGTGCTCTCTGCATCCCTTTCTACGGTCACGTCTTGTGCTACTTATATAAGGAAGTACAAGATAATAAAAAATGTCTACGGATTATCTTAAAAGTCAGAATCTAGGAAGGATGTTTTGCCTTTCAGGTGAGATTTCATTTTTTTAAATCAAAAAAATATAATGTTGAGTTTCTTTGATCATATCTAGCCATTAATTCTTTGTTAAAATAATTATGGAAAACTGTAAATATAGAAACGTATTTTTTTATAAATTTTAAAAACATATACAGTATTATGTATACACTTGTTTTTATACTTCTTCTCGTCTTGTAATCTAATTCTATTGTATTTCATTTGTCTAGCTAATTTTTGATTTACCGTCTCCAAAACATACAATACAGGAATTATTTTAAACACTCCTTGTTATTTAAAAAAATATATTTTCTATCCACCAATTTCATTCAGCATACAAAGTAGGTACAATTGAGATACCTTGACTAGTATAACTGGTCTGTTTTTGATAGGATGGAAGATGTTGTTTCTTACCAGTATACATATTATATGTTCAACTAGCAAAATAAATTAATAAACTTTTTACATTCTAAATACGAGTAGCAAAAATATTTGCCGATCGAAAATATAAGGTAATCTTGATGATGCTATAAATATTTTTTTTTCAAATCAAGAGCTTTTGATTTATACTTAAACTTGATGCAAGTATGTTTATTGAAATGTGCACTTGATCCGTAGGGATTCTTCTTTTTTTTCTCTAAGTTCATATATTTCACAATTTTAATATTTCGTGTGTTTTTTTTTATTTTGTTTGATTTATAAAACATGAAAACTTTAAACAGAGACAGCGTATTTACTCTATTACGTTATTTATTACATCTTGTAATAACATATACCGTTTGTTTACCTTATCCAGTAATACGACTCCAGTTTTTGTCCTAAAAGATACACATGTAATATATTTCATTTGAACATAATAAATAATTTGTTACGCATTCCGTGTGAGTTATGAGCTAGTAAAGTGATTTGTGGCTAGCACCAACTGCGGAAGGTTTACTGCTCTGTAAATTAAGGATATATCTGATATTCCAAATCGTCTAACACGTAGAACATGAAATATATTTTATTTTAGATGTTTCTATAGAGACAAAAGCGTTTTAGTCAAAATTTACAGGGCTTACGATTTGTCGTCGACTAGTTTAAGAGATCATTGCATGACCGCATAAAATTTACCGTTCTGCCCGAGATTAATCTTCAATATTTTAAGTTGATTTTGACACTCATGTATGTTTGTTACAAGAACAACACGCATGCAATATCCCACCGTTTTTTTTTTGGAATTTGAAATAGCCGAGACCTTGATTAATTCACATATCGCTCACTCCTTTCAAGAACGTCATAAATCAAAAATCGTCAATTTTCAGTTGTGCATGTTTTCTAAATGCCCAGAAAATGTACTATATCCCAGCAAAAGTGGCATATTTTTAACTTAATACTTACACGCTACAGGGGATGAAAATGTTGTTTTTGCATTTTGAAGAAAAGGTATTGTTTAATTATTTTTTTCAAATATCCTAAATATTTTTCAAATGGAGAAAAAACCTTCAGGTTTTACCTAAACAGATCTGTTGCACAATAAAAAGTTTAATCACTGGCTTGATATTTATTTTCAATACGTTGTACTATATTTTTAAACTTTAAAAACGTTCTCCTGAAAAATAAAGTTTTTTGATTTATGACGTTCTTGAAAGGAGTGAGCGATATGTTAGTTTATTTCAAAATACTAGGTTATGTCTGAAAAAAAATATTTAATTTTTATACTTTTCGAATATTTTTTAAATTTTTTTTAAAATAACTTTTACTTCAAAAACATTTCGATACAAAGCAAAGCAAAAAAAACAAAGCGATAGGATCTTGGGTGTGATTGTTCAGACACGTTAAATATATATAGTGTTTCAACCCCAAACTAAATATTTTTAAACTTATGGTATGATTTTTATATTTAAAAAAAAAACTTAAAACATTAGTATCATTTCGTTTTTCTTTTTTTTTTTTGCAAAGTAAAATTAAAGGACACAAGAGTAGAATTAGAAATATTAAGTAATTTTTTATTAATAATTATCATCGGGAATTGTTAATTAAATGGTTTAATATTGGCCTAACACACATAATGTAATATAATTATTACAGACATAAATAATTATTACTTCGTAAAATAATTACAACAAAGAATTTTCTGATGAATTCATGATTAAAGCCAATGATGGATTGTAAGCCCTTCAAACATTTTTATTTCTTAATAATAATTAAAGGAGGTCAAAATTCAAATTTAATGCAAGAAGGTTTGAGAAAGATCAAAATATTATAAATGAATTATTTTATTGTAATATTAACTTTAACATACACTGGCAGAAACATCTTTTCACTCGGTGACTGCCAAATAAATAATTTTGAAAAAAACTAAACCTATTTTTTATCAACAATGAAAACTACACAAAACAAATAATGATACATGGGGTTTCACCCGTAATGAATTATGGGGTACAAAATATCGATGCGTGGTTATATTTCAGGATGACAGGAACGAAGATGTATGTTATTTAATAAGAAACTCCATAAAAGTGTTTTCGTGTTATATCAAAATAAAGTATTTAAAAGGTGGAAAGTAAATTTAAAATTTCAGGAAGAAAATATTTGTCACATGATTTTTTAGACACGGAAATTTAGCTACTCTTTCAATTTGTTTACAAGAGCCAGAGATCAAACATGTTGATTTTGAGATGAAAATCAGGGGATGGTTATCCTTGGGAGGTTTTACTTCTCGGGGATTAATAATGTTTGGGAAAACATTTTGCAAGTTCATGAATATCGACGCCAAATTTCAAAATATACGTTATCCGTTGATTGATGATTCTTCTTTTGCCACAAGGGTGATTATTTATCGGCTAATTAATGGACGCTGACGGAACTTTCATCAAAATAGAGTTATGAAGTTTTTTGATCATTCATACTAACTCTTTTGTTTGGCTTTCAGTCGTCTATCACATATTAATAAATAATAATATCCCTTTAAATTTAAACAAACTTAAAAAGGAAATGATTTACTTTTGATGAACGTTGATTATGAATATTCATCAGCAACAAAACAAATCTTAAAGGTAGATTTCAAAATACTTATAAAAATACAACCAATAGTTAGTTCTTTTTTCTTAGTTGACCTATATTCGTACCTAGATATTAAAGAGGGTGCTGCATCAAATCAACGCGGTGTTATTTTGGTCATTAATTACAATACAGCAATATTTGGGTTTGGAAATGAAATGTATTTAATGGGATACAGATAATGAATGCAAAGGAGCACAAACTGAAAAATATAACTGTTTTATGAGAAAAGAGAAGGTGAAAGGATAGTAGAAAAGAAGCGTAGCAGTAATGATTAGAGTATTATTTTTTTATTTGTTCCGGAATTGTACAGCTTTACATAAAAAAAAAAATTTAATAAACAATAGTTACATTAACAATAATAAACATTACATTACATTAACAAAAATAGTTACGTTAAAAAAGAGCCAATTAAACAATTCCACATTTATGTTATAATAACTATTACAAAAAAGGGTATGGTATAAAAATATAGAGTATTCTGTAATAAGTAACTCATCTCATTTAACAAATATGTACCTGTTGACATCGTTTGTTTCCAAAAAAACGACTGTACAACGACCTCCAAAATGTTGAAAAGAAGTTCTAACGAAATCATGTCATACTAACGTAAAAAAAAACATTATTCCGCATAACTTTTTTGTGTGTAAAACGGTTATAGATATTTAAATTTTACAATTATTACACCAAGAACTATGGTTGAATTTATATAATAATGGTTGAATTTATAAAATATTTTGAAATTTTACGTTTAATCGAAAATTTTGTATAACTATCCTACTTTTAATAATGGTTAGTATTTTTAATTTTATAAGGTTTATAAAATGTCCCACAAAGTATCTGCGGAAAACATTCAAGAAAAGTTAATATTATTCGTTAACTTTTTGATAACTCACTCATAATTACATACAAAAAAAACATGAATGGAATTTTACAAAACTTCTTTGAATTTATCCAAGTGAAATGTAAATAATTAGCTTTACAATCATTCCGGACCATAAAGTGTTATGTTAATGAAGAAAATATACAAGTAGAAGCCGTTTGTTGAAAACTAACAAACAATCCCAGTATTTCAACTGAAAAGCTATAATATTCAATACACAAACAGCGAGACCTGCAAAAGTTTCTGCAAGTTGTATAGGAAACAATAACTTATCTACATACTCAAATTAGCAATCGGTGTAAGAGATCTTTATTAATTCAATTAACATTTCCTTATTTCCTGGTAAAGTAAAGGTATTTTATCATTCGATTCAATGAAATACTCGTATATCGAGATTATTTTCACTTTTCGAATAAGTATGTGAACGAGAAATGTTCGTTGTTCATTTATACTCGTATAATATATATATATATATATATATATATATATATATATATATATATATATATATATATATATATATATATATATATATATATTTATTATGTATATTTATTTTTCTTTATTGTTATTATAAATATTTTTCAAACACAGCATTTGGGAAAATGAGAGAATGTATATATTTATTTTAAGTAAAATGGCCTCATAACAAAATCTTTCAACTACGGCAGGCGCCGACGCCGTAGAGTAATCGGGTACGGTCGACTGTAAAACTGGGTTGCGGATTCGATTCCGACCAATTGCAAAAATAATTAAACAAATATTTATTTTCAACTAGTCTCGATGTTTGAGATTTATTTTTCTTGTCTACCATCCCCTACTATCAACTTTTAGACAAGCCTCTAAAATAGAGGTTTTGCTGTTAATTATTTTTTAATACATTTTGAAACTCATTCTTGCTTAAACCTCAGAGATTTTACAGATAATAATATTTCTTATTTAAAAGTAATGTATGTTCAATCGACAAAATTCGTAGAAAAAATTCATTTGTATTATTTTTTTCTTTTTCATAAAGCCTGTGTACATAGGCATGTTCTTATTTATGCTATATGTATGTACAAACAAAGGAACTTCACAGTATTCAATATCTTCATTTTTACTACGCTTTTAGCCCAGATATTTCATCTGTTTTAAGGTTATACTTTTGCAAAGGGTCGCAAAGTGCCCGAGGCAGATGAGGCGCATGCCCATAGCTTTTATTATACAGAACACAAAAAGCTCCAAATCATACCCCGGAGCCCTTTACGCTGGTGATAGCGATATTTTTCGTCTTTTATTTTACAGTAGAATGGACTTACTGGCATTCTGTTCGAGTGTAATATTATTGGTGTATTTCTTTATTATTCGAATAAATCAATTCAATTCATTATTCGTACCGAATTTCACACACTTGACACTTGCAAATTGTATATATATATATATATATATATATATATATTTTTATATATATATATATATATATATATATATATATATATATATATATATATATATATATATATATATATATATATATATATATATATATATATATATATATATATATATTTATATATTTATATATATATATATATATATATATATATATGGTATTCGTATAGATTTATATGTATAGATTCGCTATCTTAGCAATATTACCAACTAATACCCACGTGATTTAAGAATAAATTTAAGTGTGTAAATGAATTTCGTAATTTTTAAAAAATACTTTTCAAAATATAAAAGGTAATTTTTTGTACATAGCTTCCTTCCGTATACCTCTGCATATAGTACACAGTATAAAGAATGGTTGATGCGAAGGATGTATGAATTTCTGAATTACTCTTTCGCATTATTAACGATTTTCCGATTCTTTTCTTCTTTTTTTTCCTCTGTTATTTCAAAATCGTATTGAAAACATGTAAAACGGAACTTTTCGATAAATGGTTTTTATTTATTGTTGTTGTAGAAATGAAATAATTCGTTCAATAAAAGTGGAATACCTATATAATGGGTCATTTAGTTCCGTGATGGATGAATATAGGGGAAAAAAGGTTAGGTCAAATAAATGGCACTTAACCTCTTTTTCTTCCATAATCGATTCTGATCGTGACTCAAACATCTTAGTAAAGAGAAACAAAAGACAAATTTAATAAAGAACTTTCGAGAATAAGGACGACTAAATATGTGTGTTCAGTATAGAGTTTATTATTTCTCTTTTCTGCCACTTACAACTTCTTGGATGCCCTTTTCTGGACCTAATAGTGAATAGATTTAGTGTTATGATGATCGCTAATAAAATCAAATGAGAGTATGGAAATCGTTATTGAATTTCGGTCAGTTCACAATATCGGATAAAATAATTAAAATAAACTGGAATACAATATAAGTGAGTGAAATTTTCTCTTTAATAAAGTAATATTTTTGTGCATGAATTTTGACTAAACTGAACAACTTTTATTTAAGAGAAATTTAATATTTCATTTAAAATGCACATTTGGAGACGATCTTTTTCGTGAGGTTTTCTCAATTTAGGAAAATGCATGAAAAACATAATAGGCTATTCCCTTCCACTTCGCTGTACGCCATACAAAAGTCAACTTGACTATAAAATTCCCACCCTAAAAGTACTGTGAATAAGGCTTCTGTATGCGGGTACGGAATATAAACGTGTAACACGAAAACCCATATAAAGGTAGTAAAACGTAGAGACGAAAAATCCCTTAATTTTAAGGGTTCTCAGTTTAGTCCTTTATTTATTTGAAACGTTTCTTTATACTTTGATATTCCTAACTATAATTTTTTGCATTTAATTCCATTGTATATGAGTATCATTCATATTATAGGTATCATTCATTTATAAATGTGATCTGTATTGTTTCAACTATATTTTTTTACAATACATGCAAGGTATCTGTTTAAAAAAAATTGTCGTTAAATAATAACATTTCTTTATGCATAGTTTACGATTTAGATGAAATTAAATATTGGTAAATCAACTGTAGATACAACAGTTAAACGTAGAGACGATAAACAATTTTTAGATGTCTTTTTAACTTATCGTCCAAATGACTCTGAAATCCAACTACGGCTTATGAAACACTGCTTATTATGTTCCTACTTAGATTCAAAATTTATAAGCTTTATAGTCTATTCCTACTGGTGAGTGGGTTTACTCTTTATATTTAAAGTTACTATAATTTCAAAAACACTCGCAAATATTTTCGGGTCACTGAGGACTTGGTTAGCTTAATTAATATTGTTCAAAAGTTGTCTGTTACTTTATTTAAAAAAAAATCTAACCACATTAATACCAAACCTGAAATTGGTTTACAAAATTCTTTCAAGAAAATCAATACATACCATATAAATCATGCACTGATAAAAAATAAAACAAAAGTGCAGTTACTATCCTCTCAATAATAAAATATAATAAAAAAAGAGAAATTTAAAATCAAAACACGTTACTCCTAAACAAACATCACCTAAACAACTAAATTATTGGGCAATATTAAATATTAACCAATTGTTCACACATGCCCCTTTAACGACAACGCTGCAACACATCATTGAATCATTTTTTTGGCGCTGAAGGAAAACATTTTTTTTAAACTTATTTTGAAAACAGTATAAATATATTTGAAATAAAAATGCGTATCCAGATGACATGATTTTTTTGCGCAAATAAAATTAAAAAATAACTGTCGGGTACTTGAAGATCAATGCCAGTAACTAAACGTTTACTCAACATACACATATAAAATAATGTATATATTGACTTATAATCAAATGAAAACTGAGGATGCAAAAAAAATACAGGTAATTTGATCATAAAATCTGGTTCTTAAAAGAAATAGTGAAGAGATATTTTGTTAAATTAAAAAATTGTATTGATTTTAATGGCAGAAATTGTAGTAAGCAGTGTCTACTATCAGACGTATTGGATATTTGTAAGGGTTGAGGAAGAGGCAATGTCCTAGTTTCGAAACCAATTAAGTAAATTATATTTGCACGCCCAATGCCGAATACTTGAAATCCAATTTGTAAAATAATTCAATTAACTTCAGGATATACATTTAAAACGTTATCAATTGAACTTTATTAGTTT
>NW_028280843.1:1787500-1862500 GCF_059751285.1 Brachycentrus maculatus
TATATATATATATATATATATATATGTATATATATATATATATATTAAATATTACCCTGGACCCTGAATCGCATGAGTGATCAACTAGACCTCATCTGATTACGATCAAGATAATACTCCGTCAATGCAATACAGTGCCCTATGCACCATTGGGTGTGGATAAAGGTTAGAAGAAGAAGAATAAGAAAAAAATATCACTGACGTTAAACTCCAAAGGAGAGTAATCCATATTATCTCAATTCGATAATTCAGGGATGAAACATTCTATAAAATGTCATATTCGTATCTTTTTTAGGTTGATGTGTTAATATAAACCACTTTTAAACTCAAACATGAAAAAACTCGAAATATTATGATACTCGTAAAGAAGAAAAAAGATAACATTAAGTTATGTTGTTCTTTCCATTCGTATGAAAAGGATTTAAAAAGAGTATTTTACTTGAAACTCCTTTTGCAATTATGTTTTTAAGGATTTCCAATACATTTTATTAAGTTATGTTTTTTTTTATGAATCATCAGTTGTTTTTAAAAGTATTGTTAATAGCAAAATAAAATAGTAATGTTATTTTTTTAAATAAGTGCGTCATCAGAGATTTTTGTTTTATGTTTATCCTTGATACCTTTTACGGTTTTGTTTTTAAGGATTTCCAATACATTTTGTTAAGTTATGTTTTTTTTTATATAAATCAACAGTTGTTTTAAAAAGTATTGTTAATTGCAAAGTAAATTGATAATGATATTTTTCAAATAATTATGTAATCAGAGATTTTTATTTTATATTTATCCTTGATACCTTTTACAGTTTTGTTTTTAGGATTTCCAAAAAAAATGAACATTATTATTTTTTTTTAAATATTTTTAAAAGTATTAGAAACTTTTTTTAAACACTTTTTTCAACAGGTATATTTTTGATTAATACTCCTCTTGTAATTTTGATTTTGAAAAAAATCAAGTACATTTTATTGAATTATATTAAAAAAATATATAACATTTGAAAAAGCATCAGAAAATATGTTAAGAAATTTAACATATAAAAAATGTTTGCTATTTGTAGCTGGGTACAATTTTATCACTTAATTTTAAACATTAAAAAAACCTAACGAAACTCTAGTTTCGATAAAAATCACACGATATTTTAATTCTGGTTATAAAAATGAAAGAATGGCTAAAACATGTATAAATAATAAAAGGCACCTTAACAAAAGGAAACGCTTAATGCATTTACCACTTGCCTAGAAATAGAGGTTTACTGAAAAGACCGTATATCGTCATAAAAGTAACGGCCACCATGCAATAACAGTTTTTCCGCCTTATTTACTTTCTCGGATCTATTTTCTATTCCACTGCCCTTTAACTGTTTTTCCAGTGGATTTGTTGATAAAATAAACTGATTTTGTGGTTCTTTTATTGTAATATTCGTGTAAATTGAAGGAGCTATTTGCAAACGGTTAAATTTTATGCAAAGATTCGAAATTAGCCACGTATTGTACCCATTCATAGAGGAAAACATATCTTCTACCACGTTTAACTATATTTGTATGATTATTATGTTTGCGCACTAAAAATGAGGAGGAATAACTAACGTTTTAAAGTACAAATATATATATATATACATATATATATATATATATATATATATATATATATATATATATATATATATATATATATATATATATATATATATATATATAAAAATATATATATATATATATATATATATATATATATATATATATATATATATATATATATATATATACATATATATATATATATATATATATATATATATGTATTATATATATATATATATATATATAATTTATATATATATATATATATAAATATGTTTATATTTATGTAAAATAATAATTATTAAACTTGATTTAAATTAGCTGAAGATTATAAAAGTATATGAGACATTCGTTGATTGTTTTTCAGAACAAAGGTAGACTTGCGAATAATCCACTGAATACTGAACTCCGGTCCTCGTTCTATCTGGAGCAAGTAATATGGTTTAATAACAACCAATGATTCACAAAATATATTACTGGGGCGACGCTCTGAATAATAAAGAGACCACTATGCAGAGGCGTACCTAAATATTATAATGATAATATTTAATTATTATGCAAATTTTGCTTTAAAGAGAAATGGAAATATTTAATGTAATAACGGATACCGCTTTATTAACCCTTATAAAAAAGATTTTCCTGATTAAAAAATATGTAGTTTATATAACATTTTTTTTAAAACAACCTAACATCTCTTTATATTTAAAAACTAGATACTTGGTTATTTTGATAAACCACAAATTATTGTAAGAAATTTTATAGTTACTAAACAAACGTTTTAAAAAGTATCTGGCAAAGCTTTCTTCTATCTGATTAAATGGAAAATAATGAAATTTGAGAGCACACATTTCTAATATATTCAATATTACAATGCCTGTGGATACACAACATTTTAGCAACTGCCAAGAAACAGCGATGTTAAGAAATACGTGTACTACCTACTTTTACGTTCGAGAGATGGTGCGGTGAAAATTATGTTTTAACCAGTCGCAGTTAAGCATATAAAAACACGCATGTATTTAAATTTAAAGTTTTGTCAAAATTTCAAAGCTATCGGCGAATTATTTAAGAATATTTAAGATTTTAAAAGAACAAACATTTTATTTTTATAGATAATATAAAATAATATTTCTAGTTAATAGGGCTTTTCTTCTTGTGTTAACACTGCGTTTATATTATGCAGTGCCCTTTGCACCATTAGGGTGCATAGGGCACTGCATTATATAAATAAGGGTGTGAAGAAGAAAAAGACTTTAATCAGACTTGAGGGTCACCATTTAAAAAAATATATTTATCGAACCGTAGATTATATAAATTCAGAGGTATAAAGAATAGAACGCCATAAGATTCTGTATTATTATTCACACGATTTTCGCATCTTTCACATTCATACATCTTCTCATACATACACGCTAATTATTCCGATTCCTGACCTGACCACTTCAAGTAGATTTTTTTTCAAATAACAGATTTCACTATCAAAACATCCAAAAATCGATTTATCGCCTGAAAAATACTTCCCAAATGTACTTTTACGATAAATTGATTAAATTAAATGCTAAGAAAAGAATTTCTGTCCAGTAAAAAAAGCTTCTTTCCTCTCACCAATAGATTCTCTGTTCAAATTCTAGTGATTCAAGAACAATATTTCGAAATTGGAACATACCGCTCACTCCTTTCAACAACATCATATATCGAAAATCGTCAATTTTTAGTTGTGCGTGTTTTCGGAATGGCCAAAAAATGTACTATATCCCAGTAAAAGTGGCATATTTTTAACTTAATCTTTACCCGCTACAGGGCAAAAGAATATTGTTTTGGAATTTTGAAGAAAAGGTATTATTTATTTTTATTTTTTAAATATACTAAATATTTTTAAAATAAAAAAAAACCTAAACAGATCTGTTGCACATTTAAAAGTCCGATAAGTGGCTTGATATTTATTTTTAATACATTTTACTATATTACTAAACTTTAAAAACGATCTCCTGAAAAATCTAGTTTTTTAATACATGACGTTGTTGAAAGGAGTGAGCGATATATTATATATAGAACTGCCAAGAATTTGAGGAATATGGTTGACAATCACGGAAAGAATTGGTGAATGTTACACGTGCGTAAAATGATCCCCGTAAATGCACAGACTTCCTTATTCTTCTTCATCTATGTTGAGATGAGAAAAAAATGCTTTTATAATAATGAATATTTTATATCCGCAAGGGTGAAAGATTATAAGTAAATATTTTTCCTTTATAATGAGATACGCCAGAGCACGCACGTCTCTGAAGTGTGTTTGAAGGTAGATAATTTGAATTCAAATCTTACATGAGCGGAATAGACGTGACGTCGTGGGAGGGGGCGTGCAGGGCGAGGGGATGCAGAGGTGGGGAGGGGTACAGAGTAAAGATTTTGTGCCATAGTGAAAAATTGTGTTCAATTTTTTACGACGTATTGTACCAAACCTAAGTCCTTCTCATTTAAAAATAAATAAACCATGTTTATCGATACTTTTTTTATCGCAAAACTCAAACTTTATGCTTCTAGAGTTACATTTTTAATAATATTGGGTCCGTAATGCTTTTATTTTTCATAACATATATTTTTTTCTTAAAATGTATATTTTTTAATAAAACATTGAGAATGACAGCAATAGCAAGGGTACTCGGAATCGAACCCTTACTCGAACTGTATTTGCTCTTTGATAACGTGTATTTTACGAAAACAAAATTATAAGATCTAAATTATTTATCTTCAACAGATTATCTACAAAAATGAAAATAGAAATGCTCATTCTAAGACTTAAATTTACCATTTGTTTTGAGATTTGAATTAATACAATGGTGGATACGAATACACTCATTATTATTACAAGCGTTATTTATTTATAAAAAGTTAAAACATTATTGATAACAGTATTTTTCACGCAATGGCATCGCCATCTATTGAACGTAATAGCAACACACGCAATACTGAAAATTACTTTTGGAGGGTAGGGTGCTTCTCGACAACTGCTCTACTTAGTATTTTAACTGCTTTCTTCGGCATTGCTGCTTAAAAGATTTTTTTATATTTTCATTAGCTCAAACCCATTGTAAACTGAAATATATATACGTAACGAATGTGTGATTTTCATTTTCTTTTATTCCGATTAAGATAAACTGAGTCAAAGTCGCACATGACTGGGATATTATGTACACACTTATATGTGTATATATATATACATATATATATATATATATATATATATATATATATATATATATATATATATATATATATATATATATATATATATATATATATATATATATATATATATATATATATATATTTATATATATATATATATATATATATATATATATATATATATATATATAAATATATATATATATATATATATATATATATATAATATATATATATATATATATATATATATATATATATATATATATATATATATATTATATATATATATATATATATATATATATATATATATATATATATATATATATATATATATATATATATATATATATATATATATGCACATACATATTAACACATACATATGTAAACATAAACATTGATTTGTTTAGTGTGGGACACTCTTGAGATGTCAATAACCATCGCACATGAAAAAGACGAGCGTGATATTTGTTTACGTCGTGGGAAATGCAGTTTTCCTGTCACGTCAAATAATTTAATCTCGCATTCCCTATAAAAGACTCGCTGCTCCCGATCCGGCCAGATTGCAGCATCCCTATCCTTCAGTCGTGATATTATTTTATACAGTCCCATCATGCACTGTTACACTTTACACCCAGAGGGAGGTTTTCTTCTAGGAAACAAGGGTAATGACTTTCCAGAGGCGGCTATTTGCATAGGCACGCGCGGAGAATTCCCGCGCTCACTTTATGGTCAAACTTGGGGAATCCAGCCTCCTCGGATATCTCTGCTCCTGGTGCAATATTTTCATTGGGTTAATTACTAAAGTCCTAAGTCAGCAATTGTTTCAGACTTGCAGAGCTTTGTAATTTCTAATTAGTATCTTCCTTGAAGACATTTGTGTAATACGAAGTTATCATTAATTTAAATATTATTACAGGTATTGTAGAACTACGATTCATCAATTGTATATAAACGTTAAAATGGAAATAAATAAACTCGAGTTTTCCTAATACTAAAATATTTATAATGATTAAGAAAACACTTGTTTTTATACCACTTGAGTTTTATTAAAGACTACTAGTTTTGGAAGCTAAACTTCCATCGTCAGGTGTGAATAATGACTGTAATAAGTTAATATTCAGACCTGGCGATGGAAGTTTAGCTTTCGCAACTACTAGTCTTTAATAAAATTCTAGTGGTATAAAAACAAGTGTTTCCTTAATCATTGTAACATGTCTTACCACAAAGTTATTGCCGAAACAATAAACAAAATAAAATATTTATCACCAAAAATATAGCTTAATTTCTCAAAAGTGAAGAAAACTTCTGGAATTGTAAACCAAGGTTTTTACGCACTTAAAAATATGAAGATTTTTTTTTAACAGTTGCCACTAATTATAATGAAGAATGCAGAAATTAATATAAATTAACTAACTAACTAACCATTCCGCCGCTTCTCCGCAGGGGTGGGCAGAGAGAATAGAATGCCTCACCAATCTGTCTTAGTACACAATCTTCGCCTCTTTCACAATTTATACATCTCATACACACACATAAAATAAATAAATAAAAAAAATTAAAAAATATGTTTAAAAAAAATATAACGAATAAAGCCTTAAAAGAACATGTAAATAAAACATAATAAGCACTCTTGTGAAGAAAAAAAAGTTACAACTTTGTTTAAACTATAACAAAAAAGTATTATTTTCGTATAAACAAGTAATCTTTTTTCATTTCTTTAATTGATTCGGCAGTCACTTTGTGGTAAAATCTATCCATTTTTTAATTAAATTTTTACTAAGTAAATACCACTTTTTCTTAAAATCTACTGTGACACGTGTTTCGATGCATTTAAAAAAAAAAAAAAAAAAAAATATCTCCTTCCCCCCTTCAACCTTCGATGTCTCAAGGACCCAACTCTAAAACATAGAATTAGCTTCACATACGATGTTTGAAAATTAAACGGAATGCATCGAAACACGTGTTACAGTAGATTTTAAGTTTAAGTGGTATTTACTAAGTAAAACTTAAATTAAAAAAAAACAGCTGTTTTCAAACTCAGTATAGCTATATAAAATAAAACATAGTTAATTACCCTTCCCTTACATTTTTGGTAAGGGAAGGGTAATTTACTATGAGTATTACAATATTTTAAAATTTAGTACATAAACCCTGATGATGACAAGGTTCTTGTCGAAACCGGTTGGATAAAGTGTACCAATAAAAAGTGGTTAAAACAAAGTTGTTTTATTTTATAAAGTTTATAAAATGTGCCACAAAGTATCTGCGAAAAACATTCAAGAAATCAATATAGCTATTTAGAGAGAAAAGTCAAGAAGTGAAGAAGTGAGGAATTAAACCATAGACCTCAGAATCAGAAGACCAACTCTACTATGGGACCACAAACCGGTCCGTGCTATACACATCCATTAAACTTGAAAATTCCATTGAAAATTGAATCACGTTTTTCATTAAAATATTATTACAATTATGTTTGTTTAAAGTAAGCGGGGGGTTCTGATCCGAACTAATTACTGCTTGCCAAATTACATACGGCAGTTAGCGTAATTTAATAATTCGCAAAGATTACGTGCTTTAAAAACGTATAATTTTAGGTTTATATATTAGATAACAGAATTTCTATTTTCAGATCAAATAATTGAAAATATATACACTCAAACACACACACACACACACACGCACACTTAATGTTTGTAAACTTAACTGCTGCAGTATACAAACAAATTGATAAAACCGGCATAAATGTATATCAAAATTGGTGGCAGCCACTCGATAGAAACCATCTTTTTCACTTAACAGAAAAAAAATTACGGTCGAAATAAATATTTCCATTACTCTTTTCTTTTATTTTTTTTCAAACCCTTATCCTACCCATTCATATCCACCCCAATGATGCATAGGGCACTGCATTATAAACACAGTGTTATCTTGATCGTTAGCACGAAGGAAAGGTGATCAGCCCTCCGCTTCAGGTACCAGTACAGGGCAATATTGAATAAATATTAGAGTGAAAAAATCACTTATATTTATTTGACCCCCCCTGGGAATCGAACCCGGGACCTCTAGAACGGTAGCCGAGCGTGCTGACCATTTAACTACGGAGGCGGACAATCTTTTATTTAGTAAAAAATATATTAAAAGAACAAAATTGGACGATCAATTTTGCGCTACTCTCATTTTTTTGTATACTGCAGCTATCTAGTTCACAAATGTCAAATAAAATTAACGTACAAGGCCATTTGCAAAAATTATAATATCTTTCGAGAGGGTGATTAATTTTGATCCACACTTTTTATACATAAACATTATATATGAAAGTGATTTAATTTTAAAGGTGGTACATACATTCACAGTGAATATTATACCGCATATAAAGTTATAATTTAGACCAGCCGATAGCAGATTGTAAGTCATGTAAATGATTTCTATCAATAACTTATGTATCTTTTGAAATGACTAAATTTAAAAAAAGACTCAATCAATTATATAAATTAAGTGTGTACATTGAAAAAGTGTAAATAAATGTTTTCCTGAATGTTTTTCGCAGAGACTTTAGTAGTATTTTAGTAGGTTTTTGTGTGTGTGCTGCACTTTACGTATGCGCGCGCAGGTTCATACTGTTTTTAGGCGATTCCATTCGTAGTTGTCATTTGGAGTTGACGTATTCGCTACGCAATGCACAATAAAAACAACATTTAGGAGTTTTTAAATCATATTTTTTATATCATATTTTCATGTGGTGTACGGAGTGCGTGTGGAAGTTTTTGGTAAGGGAAGGGTTACTAACTATGAGTACTTCAATTTTTTAGAATTGAGTGCATAAACCCTGATGATGACAAGGTTCTTGTCGAAACCGGTTGGATAAAGTGTACCAATAAAAATGTGGTTCAAACAAAGTTGTTTTATTTTATAAAGTTTGAATATATTTTGACCAATTTGAAATAACAAGCTATGCGAAATACGAGTACATGAATGTTCACGAAGATAGAATCAATACTTCGAGAATAAGGTTAATGTTATTTCCTATGAATCCTCTATCTAATTAGTTAAGTAAGTTGCAACATGCACTCAAAACGTCTCCATATTATTCAGGATGAAAATCTCTCGCCCCGAAGAGCAGAGCCACGAAGTGTTGATTTCCTTATGTAAACAGTTAGTTATTTTAGTAAATTGGGAAACGAGAACGGGGTGTGTACCCTCCGCGAATTAGCATGCTAAACCAGTGGCTGAGCCCTCAGCTGAATATGCTAAGCCCTCCCCGGCAATAAAACACTTGTTCCTGGATCTTTGAATAATACCGCCCGCATATTGCATATTGGCCCTGCAAGACTTATCTCGTTAGGCGCAAATTGGGGGGAGAAGTTCATTTCGCCACCGCGAGGATGCTTCCCTGCGACTCTAGACTCTTCGCTTCTAAAATAGTGCACAGAATAATAACAGAATCTCTCTAACGATCATTTGACTGTTAACCAAAAAACATTAAAAATTAACCAGGTTTTTATTTCGATTAAAATAGTCGCAATAGTTCTAATGAATAAAAAAAATCGTTTATTTATGATATTATCTGTACAGTACTTTATTAAAAATTAAATACACCCTCGAATCATTGAAAATAAGTCCCAATTATTTTTATCTCCGATGTGGAATCAAATAGTCTGAGACACTCTTATACGATTGTTCGCAAAACCATTTATGGCTTGTGTAATTTTATATTGTCGCCTCCGTGGTGAGATGGTTAGCGTGTTTAGCTACCATGCTGGAGGTCCCAGGTTCGATTCTTATTTTTATCTATTTTAACCTAATAAACACACAAAAAGGAACGCAAAAAAAAACCATATTACGACGTCCCGGGTTTGATTTAATTCCCAAGGAGGGGGGTGAAAATAAATGAGTTATTTTATACTCCAATGTATATTTAATACTACTCTAGACTGATCCCTAAAGCAAGAGTGATCACCTTGCCTTCATGTAAATAACGATCAAGATAACAATGCGTCAATACGATTCAGTGCCTAATATACCATTGGGTGCGAAAAAGGATTAAAAGAAAAGAATTTAACATTGAGATTATTTATCATTTATTTATTGTTGTACAAATTTGTCAGTTGAATAATATTTAATATATCTGGTAAATATTATTTATTTATTTTATTATACACATATAATTTCAAATAACAATTTACAATTATGTGCCCGCGCAGATATTTCCCATACTAAGGGGACATTTTACAAAGTATGCTAACCCCTAGAAAAATTAAATGGAAAACATTTTTTTTATATTTTAAATAAACAAAAGCCTGCTGTCGACCTAATATACCTTGAGTGAATTCACAAAATACTCTCTTCGGATGTTTTCCACAAACAAAAGGATTTTTTTTAAATGAATGCTTTTTGAAAATGAAAATAAATATATATTTTTTTACCATCGTTATGAAAACCCATTACTAATTTGTTTTTATGAGCTGCAATAGAGTTGCCGTATTGCGTTCAGCAAAACCAGTTCCATAATACGATATATTGCAGATGAGATTTGGTGTATAATTGCGGATAACTTGTATCACTGCATCACTAATGATTTACTTGTAGAGTTAAAGCGCCACCACCACCGACCTACCCCTTTGTCAACTAATGTCTTGTGAATTAATCGCTAGGGGTTAATTCTAATTCTAACTGTTATAGATATATTACACACATACACATACACACACACGTATCCATTTATATACATATATATATATATATATATATATATATATATATATATATATATATATATATATATATATATATATATATATATATATATATATATATATATATATATATATATATATATATATATATATATATATATATATATATATATATACTTTGAATTACTACTACTTCTTACTCTTACTAGCACCTATTGGTGCTGATAAGTGCATGATATCCTGGGTTTGATTTCAAGGAGGGTATAATAAAATACATAAGTCCTTTTTCATTATTGTACTCGTATTTATTTAATTTAACCCTGGATCATCTTTCCATCGTGTATTAACCATCAAGATAACACGATCGTTCTTTACGATGCAATGTCTTATTGGGTTCAAAAAATGCTTAGATGAAGAAGTATTTTTTAAGTAACAAAATACATGTTTGTACAAGTTCTAACGGATTAGAAAATTCGTAGAAAAATTAAAAAATTATTAAAAATGTTGTGTTACATTTCTCGGAGTTTATTTACCAAAGGGTTGTTTGGTATTTAATATTTCACAACCAGCTCTCTCAAATTTTAGTTGAATGTATTTTAACAAATTCACTAGTGAAATTGGCATGTGCATAGTTGGTATTCAGTGCCCAAATATTAATTTTCCGTTACATTGAGCAAGCGGTGCACAAATTTACAATTTTAGTCATTCGCTTTGTGAAATCATTTAAGTCGAAAGTTTCAACTATCGATTTCTCAACTCAGGTAACCGCGTTTGGTATGAAAGGTGTCAGAACAATTTGCGCTCACCGCCATTTTCCCGTGTAACGGAATCGTGTGGTCACAACCACAATATATGTAGTTGTAGTATGAAAAGGGGCAGAGTTTGGGACTGCAAGAATTTGTGATGCAAGCTATAAAATATAATTATAAATATATATATATATATATATATATATATATATATATATATATATATATATATATATATATATATATATATATATATATATATATATATATATATATATATATATATATATATGTATATATATATATACATATATATATATATATATATATATATATATATATATATATATATATATATATATATATATATATATATATATATATATATATATATATATTTATATATATATTTATATATATATATATATATTTATATTTGTGAGTGTATATTTACATTCATATTTATTAACATTTTTTTTCATTTTGTTTGATTAAATTGAAATGAAGTTTAAAGTTCACTTCATCAAAAATGACACTACGAGTAAATAATAATAATATTAAATCTTATTAATATTTAATTTATTGTTAAAGTATAATTTAAAAGACGAAAATGATTGTTAAGACAAAAATATAATTTAATATTTATTTGAATAAGACGTAAAAATTACATAAATTTGTTGCAGAAATACTTAAATGTTCGATTGATTTAATAATAACAATTTCATTTCTGGTTCTAGTCCCTTGTTTTATTTGCTCTCCACTTCACCCCTTTTCTCGTACACTAGAGAGATGAATGATAGAATTGTCAGTCTACTAATAAAACATATGGAATGGCTCAGCTGAATTCTATGTAATGCCCAGGGCTAAGGCGAAGAGAGACAATATTAGCTCAAGTACCTGTGGATCTACTAAGAAACGAGTGTCTGATGAATTACTGATGCAGACAGGAAAAGGAATAAACTTTGTAGGGGAATTCTTTCCGAGGAAATGTTTTCCTTCGAGAAAACTTTTTTCATTGAACAGCAACCTGAGATTTTAATTACTTTAGATTCATTTGATTAAGCAGGATAAATCCAAGGAAAGTTTTTTCTCGAACTTTTCTCAATATGGTAAATATTTGAAAGAGAATGATATTTACTAAATCAAAATAAACTAACACTTTCCCTATCACTCTTTGTGTGATATTGCATTAAAAAACTATTACATGACTTTCGGTCATCAGGTCTACAAAATTAACAATTTTATTTACACTTGTATTTTGGTAGATGTATCTTGGTAATTACAAAAAAGACAATGTGAGGAGAATGTAACCACACAGACCACCCCATACTGCACTGCCCAACCAATCCCAAGGTAGACGACTGACACCAAAGAAATAGACTGACAGCTGATAATCAACATCGCGCGAGGCTAATCCCTCTTAAAAACAGACCAAACGCCTACACCAAGGATAAGAAGAAGAAAAAATAGGATTTGGTATTGTCTACACGATGTATAAAATAATTCTGCGTCCTGATTGTAATCTCAAGAACGAATACGCGACTGTAAATCATGTGATCCTAATCACAGCCCATCCCTACAACGTGTCTTGCCTTTGAGAGTACTGCGACAATAAATAATACGAAAAGCAGTATCATAATTCAGTACCGAATCCGTGATCGAAATGCCATCTTTATTCAGAACGAGAATCAAACCTCGCCTCTCCGGGCCTCCATCCGTGCGTCCCCTACAGAGAAACAAAGGGAAATATCAAAACATATTTGATATGTCAACGTAATAAAATGCTGAGTGTGATATTTTTACGAATTATGAATATAAAAGAGTTCTACATCCAAAGTTCCCGCGCAAACCGCGGCTGGTATTCCGGTGACGGCGGATACCACCCCATGGCGTCTTCAGCATACCCTAAAACTCGTTTCAAACGTCAAAGCCCTAAAAAGAAAACTGCTGATTACTTAGAGCCACATCCGCAAAAGGTTTCTCAGATATATCATCCCTTACCCCAAAATCACACAACTATTCCGCACCTTTCTACTTAATTCATAATTACTCTTCTTCAAACTGTTATCGAACGGGACGACAAAGGCTTTTACATAAAAAAGTCGATTTTTAATAAAAATTATTAATTTTATTATATGTTGTACTGTTTGTTCATTTGTTGTCTGGTATTTGCGCCATGTTGCCCTGAGTTAACGAATTTAAAATTAAATTCTGGTCCTATGAGATGAATACCAAATGCTTTCTTGATTGTGATCTTGGTTTTATTTTCGTCTTTCTCGGGACACTAGTGCTAATAAAAACGGAAGAGAATTATTCTCTTAACGAATAAGTTGCTCGGAAATGATAAGAAAGGTAGTTTATACTAGAGAAACCAGTTGAGATATGACATCACCACTGCCTATTATTGTGCTCGTATACATTTATTCATTCCTGAAGTCAAATAAAATTAAATCGTTAACGAGTGGAGCTTAATAAAATAAATAATACTGAAGAAAAAAAATATTTTGACATCTCAAACATAGATAAACAAGAATGTGGAAGTATTTAGGTATTTATAAGGATTATGACCTATCAAAAGCTGTTTTTCGGTATTTGGACACACTCAAAATTTTATGAAAAAAAAATTGACATCTCACCCTTAGATGAAAAGAATATAGAAGTCTGGGTATTTACAAGGATCATAACACACAAAATGTTGTGACTTATAAAATTACGACATTAAAAGACAATTAAAAGACATTAAAAGCAATTTCAATATTACATAAACTAGTATGGATATGGTTCTACAACTTCGTGTGCCTAAGTTTTTGTTAGTATCCTCCAGTTCATATCTAATATTCCTCTTCCATTTTCTATACCATAAAAGATAAAAACATTGGTTCTTTCAAAGATGAATAGGTCTTGATACAAACAAATGTTCATAGTTAAGTGAGTTAAAGTTGTTAAGAATAAATTAAGTTTTTTATTCATTTCCTAAAAAGCATGATAATTAGTGGTAAATAATTTTAAAGATTAATACCCTTTTTTTCAAAAATGATTACTACTGACCCTTATTTGAGCCAAGGATAGGGCACTACATCAAATTGATGCAATCTTAATTTGATCGTTTATTATATGAAGGCAACATAATCAGTCCAGCGCTTCAGATTAAGTTCAGGTTAATATCAAATAAATAATATAGTAAAAAACCCTTGAAATGATTTAAATCCCCAAATGGGAATAGAACTTAGGATTTCCAGGATGGTAGTCAAATGTGCTTAACCCTACACTACAGAGGTAATATACTTAAAACATTATGTTTACGTATATTTAAAAATCCTTTCAATCCAGCTAATAGGCAAATAAATTCGATTAAATGAATGACAACATAATATTTAAGATATCAGTTATAATTCTGATAAAAGCGCACATTGTTTTTCTACATCGTGAAGGAAAAATACCTTTCGGGGTGGTGGATGGTATATCGTGTGGTGGGCAATACTTTATTAGAACTGAAAGTTGCGTTTAACCTGTCATCGGGGGCGTAGCGACCTATAGATAAACGGGGTCGCCCTTACCCCATTACGTTATTGCATGATTTACAGGGTTAATATGAGATTCGGTGATTTATAAGTATTGCTTACGAAAACGCTGGCCAGGAAAATGAGAAAATTCAACCATGTCAACCGTAGTCTATTACGTAAATGGGTTTTATGTTTTGAGAAATAATATGTTTATCATTTGAATAGATCTTTAAGGATTTAGGTTTTTTACGGAGTGTGTGGAAGTTTTTGGTGAGAGTATTTTAATATTATAGAATTAAAATAAACTTTGATGATGACAAGGTTCGTGTCGAAACCGGTAGGTTAAATTATATTAATAAAAAAATTGGTTTAAACAAAGTTAATTAATTTTATAAAAATCTTTGAGGGCTGGATGAAAGTTTTCTTACAGTTTATATAAAACTTCTTTCTTTTGTAAGATTGAAAAAGGTTTTAAAGTCCTCGTAATGCCTATCCTACTGATAAAAAAAATGGAATTCCTTCATATATCATTAATCTCATGACGCTGTATATATGAGTTCACACGAGGATTTTTGCTGTGTGCTATGTTGGATTGAGAAATTATTATTTAACCGAGAGCTTTTTTGTAAACAAGTATTTGGACACAATTAAAATGATATGAAAATTAATGTTTCACGAATTTATTTTGCATTTGGCGGGAACCCAAGTCGCCTGTTTCGCAGTCGAGCGTCTATCCAACTACACTATATTACCTATTAGTTTGATAGTCGATTGGGAATTCTACAGTTAGTAGGCAGAATAAAATATTAATTAATGATAGTGTGTTTTATTTCGGGCATTTCATATATTATGTACATGCCACGTATAAAATAGATCACAAGTAACAGGGAAGCATTACCTGCGAGTAGCTTCTCTGTGCGGCTAGTGACATTGATTTTACTTTCATTCTGTCCCCCTGGACTTGAAGACGGTCAAGTGGTCTCATGAATACGAATGCACTCCACTGAATAGTTTCATAGCGCCGAGCGGTCGTTAAGGGAAGGAGAGATTTCGTATGGGAATTAAATAAGAATGTGCGAGGTTTTGCTGCTTTTTGAAAGAAACATATTATTTATTTTCAGGTACTCTTTTCAGGCAACCTAATGTACGGAAGTGAAGCTTAAAGTTAGCAAAAAAAAAGATATAAGTAGTGCAGTAATGCGATCTCACCTTTGAATATGCGGCAAAACGATGTATAACTTCGAATGGTCAAATAAGGAATGAATGTAAGTCTGACAAAAGGATAAACGATAAAATATATAAAGGTTTGGACATGTAGAACGAATAAGTGAGAAAAGAATAGTTAAATAAATTTATGAGCAAATGTAGTTGAAAATAAAAGCAGAGGAATACCGAGGAAAACTTGACGTTATCAAGTGTTTTTAATATTTAAAAGTGGTAAAGTCAGGAGTCGAAATAATTGGAGGGTATGTATGATGAGATGCATGAATATGCTAAAGGCGAGGATTGTTTCAAAAGACAGATTGGCGTGGCATTCTATTCTCTCTAATGACTCTTGCGAGGGAGCGGCGTGATCAGTTAGTTAATTTAATAGTATCCTGGACTGATACTTAAAGCGCAGAACTTTTATTATTATAATTTTTAAGACTATTTCATCAAAAATCTTACTAACTACATATCGTAGATCTCTGTCTGCAAAAAAAATGACACCTCCTTCGCCATTCTGGTCTATCGTGGGTATACTGGCCAAAAACGTTAACTCTAAAATCCCTGTTCGAATAATTCCTGATATATAAAGCTTTTAGTCTGAATAGAATACCCGCTTTTAAACTTAAAGTTTAATTTACTTTTAAAACCACATAGGTATAAATGACCTTTTAAAAATATTGTAATTTGCAGCATTAAGTCAAAATTGCATATTTTCGAGATAACGTTTTTGCCAGTATACCCACGATATATACATTTGTGACATCTTTTTTGGTTACTTTTTCTTTAATACTATCTTATAGTTTTCATTTCATCATGTAAAATGCAAAATAATTTGTATTATTTTCGAATAAGAAATACCCCAGGTTTGTGATCCCTGCCTGTTGGCATTTCCAGTTTCATTTTCATTGCATTAAGATGATGTGACAATACCTCCGTGCACCGAGTCCTCTCACCCTCGAGGACTATTGACACCCCTTCACGCCTTCACGCCCCACTCCTCACCTCTCAGCAGCCCACCGCGTGTCACTCCAAGTCTAAATCTCCCTCGGCACTCTATCTAAGGGTAGCTACCTGTATCTTCAGCCTCTAACTTCGTGTCTTCGTGACACTTAGCTTAACTTGTATATTCAAAACATTTTATAAACTGACATTTTTTAGGTCAATTGTCGGGTTGCGGTCCCGTGGTTAGTGTTGCGGGCTCTTGAGTCAGAGTTTCTCGGTTGGAACCCACTTTACCACAATTTTATATCTATTTTTAATAATGAACCGCTTAGGACCTCACAGAAATAGTATAAAATTGAAGTATTTTAGTAAATAATAAAACCACAAATGATTGTCTTTTTTAAAGTCTTTATACTTGTCTGTGTTTATTAAAACTAACTTGTGATTAAAATAAATTTATATAATTTTAAAAAGTACCATTTTCGTAAAATACTACCTCAAGGGCGCTTCATTGTGATTGAATTAGGTAAAAGGAGATAGTGGATATGATTAATCAAACAAATGCGTTCTTAATTTCATTCTTTAGATCATCTCAAAATTTCTACTGCTGATGGAAAAGCATTCTAGGCCACGTTAATACGATAAATGTGACACCTTTAATTTATACTAAAAAACTAGATTTTGATTTATATTATTTGTTTTTAAACCACATCAGTGCTGCGGAAATACTGTAAGAAATCAAAAGATGAACGTAGAATAAAACTCTTAAAATTTTATTAATCAAATTAAAATAATGTACTTGTTACGGTTAGCGTGTTTAGCTACCGTACTGGATGTCCCGGTTTCGATTCCCAGGGGGGGGGGGCGAAAATATGTAAATATTAATTAATAAACACTCTAATATTTATTTATTATTACCCAGGACTGTTGCCCTGAAGCCCAGTAGTTATCACCTAGTTTTCGTAAAAGTAACGACCAAGATAACACTGCCTCAATAAGATGCAGTTCCTTATGTACCATTGGGTGCGGATAAGGTTAATAAGAAGAAAAATTAATTGTAAAATAAAACGTAGCATAGATAGTTTTAAACCCCTTAATCGTCTTCGACATTGCTTACAAGATGACGGTCGAAAAAAATAAAGATTGTAATTTTTGAGGTGATTGAGGCTAAGATGGCGACTGAACAAGAATAAACATAAAATAAACATTGCTCGCACTGATTTGCCTTTTGGTACCATATTTTTAGCCCGCGTCTAAAAACTAGACCATAATATTACCCATTACTTTTATCTAAAACAGAGCACCGCGCATATTTTATGTACCAATATAAAATATATTTTAGGGGAAATAAAATCGGTGGCATAAAAATTGGAATACTGTAGTTCTTGAGAGTCGGAAAACCGAATCACTTTCTATAATACCCATCCTTCCGGAGTAAACACACTCCGTATTGGAAATACTTCCCTCCAGTGGCGTAGCTAAGGCACGGGAAGGGGTTGTTTATTTGGCCTATCCCGACACGGGGTTATGCCTGACGCCTGACGCCTGAACACTGGATTTGTGTGTTTTTACGATTCCAAATATTTATTTCGACAGAGACTCCAATGTTTATATAGCTTTGAATCAGCTGTTGTTTCGAGATAAAGTTTTCATCGTTTATTTGTTTCAAATTGTTTCGAATTTTGGAGAAATGTATATTTATAATACATTTATCTTCTCACAATAAAACAAAGAATGCACTGTAAAGAAAGCCAATGTTAACTAAGCTTATAATGTTTTCATCTCTATGTGTAACGTATATGTGTATTATTAAAATTGCTTCCTTTTAACTCATCAAAATTGAAAATGAAATATTCCCAAATCGTTCGATGCAGTCTGATGTGGTGCGAGTAAAAGAGGATAGATAATTAGTGATTTTTTACGACTGTAATTTATGTGAGATTATTTTACTCGGTTTTCATATTTTGTTATCAATTGTTTTTAAAGGTTATTTGTAGTGTAATGGAAATTACACTACAAATAGGATAAAGACAGCTATATATGAGAGTTATTATTAATAATTTAAAGCTTCTTTCTTACTAGTGTAAAATATTCCAATTTTTTCTTTATTGGGCCAGGTTCATTCATTCTTTCTTGAAACGTCACGACATTTATTTTACTTTATACCTTCATAATATTTTATTTTATTTTTATTCACAGAGCATTTGGGTGAGACCAAATCCTTTTTCACAATGTTTGAGATATCAAAATTCAACATTTATTTTACTTATAAAATCATTTTCTTGGCTTACTACAACCTGCGTTTTCTTCAATTACTCCTTTTTTTATAAAATCGTCTGTCGTGTCTCAAATAACAAATATAAAAAGAAACCAACAATTGCTTACAAAATATGACTTGCAAGAAGCTATGGCTTAAGCAAAGGGAAACAGTTTAGCCGGCTACTCTCTCTACTTCAGTTGCAATATCTGTCGCCATTCTCCCCTTACATTGCTAAAAACTAAAGCCAATTCTTATTCGCTTAACAGGATGAGATGTGACAAAATACCGAATAATACATATGTAAAGTATAATGTTTACACGAAAAAGAACTGCTGTTAGCACCATGTAAAGAATTTTCAGTGTATGAATACACATTTTATCTAATATAATGGTTGATTAAAAGCCAAAAAAATCTGGTATGTACACACAGTTGTCCTTTAAATCAATATATAATGAATAACGAAAAGCTATTAAAATCATGTTAAAAAACAAATTATAATTATTTAGTGATCTTAATATGTTTTTTTGAAAAATAAAACTATTTGATGAATGCGTTGACATAAAAAACCCTTTAAACTTTTTTCATAACATTTGTTTTTCCACTAATTAAAAAAAAATTACTATCAAATCATCGTTTTTTTACTTTGAACCACTTTTTTAAAATGCATATGTAAATTACAACATTTTGAGTTTGTCTCAATTGTTCACAAATCTGGATTACCTCCAATTAGGGGCTTTTTTTGACATCTGAGCAAAGATGAAGAAGAATATGAAAGTCTGGACTTTTACAGGGCTTACGGCCGTCATAGACTTGGTTAAGTGATCACTTTACACACGTTTAACATTCACCAAGCCTATGGCGGCCGTAAGCCTTGGAAATGAAAATATTTTTTTTTATTCTATACATTTATTTGAATCACAATTTTAAACATATTTTTTTTTTAATATTTTGCAAAGACCAACCAAGCCACCTTGTGTGTCTTGTCAGTGGAGTTCTTTTTCAATGCATTTTTTATTGTTTTTAATCATTTTAACTTAATATACTTACAAAAAAAGAGAGAAAAATTAAGAATGTATATACATTTTACAAATTTCATAAAATACTTCCATATTCTTCTTCACCCATTATTGAGATCTCAAAAAATAGTTAAGATAATGTAAGTGACTAGAAAATATAAAGCGGAAATTTCATCATATAATATTATGACGTACGGTGGCTCGGCAGATACTCCCTGCTGCAGCGAGAGTGGCATACTGATTTCAATAAATTACAATATTGTTACGGTATGCAACAAATGCACTTGGCGTGCGTTATTGGGACTGAAATGGCGTCAGCTGCGCTATATTGTGCCGGGCATGAATCGCGCGGCTGCGTTGTAAGTCGTGCGAAAATATTTACGATAATGCCGCCGCGTGAATTTTACAAAAATAAAAAGCATAGCGAAATTAATGTTTTTGTTACACATCAACATTTTATATAGCACTTGTTTATGTTTTTTTTACTTAATAAGTTGAAAATGAGCTTAATTACTGTTGGGCACAATAAAAGAGCCTACTTTATTCTACGAGTGGTCCCGCTAAATAATTACTATTTTCTTTTTGTTAAAATAAAATAAAAAAAAACAGAAATTTACCCTGAACTAGAAAAATGTATATGCTTAAAAATACCATCTTTCGACCGATAACATATATGTAGGCCATGTAATTTCTTTTATATGAGCCTTCACTCGTTTCCGAGAGATTTTAGCATTGATAAACAAAACATATAAATATAATAAGGATATAAGAGAAGATAAAAAGAAAGAAGAAAAACAATATATATATATATATATATATATATATATATATATATATATATATTTATATATATATATATATAAATATATATATATATATATATATATATATATATATATATATATATATATATATATATATAATATATATATATATATATATATATATATATATATATATATATATATATATATATATATATATATATATATATATATATATATATATATATATATATATATATATTTATATACATATATATATATATATATATATATAAATATATATATATATATATATATATATATATATATATATATATATATATATATATATATATATATATATATATATATATATATATATATATAATATATATATATATAAATATATATATGTATATATATATATAGATATATATATATATATATATATATATATATATATATATATATATATACATATATATATATATATATATATAAATATATATATATATATATATATATATATATATATATATATATATATATATATATATATATATATATATATATATATATATATATATATATATATATATATATATATATATATATATATATATATATATATATATATATATATATATATATATATATATATATATATATATATATATATATATATATATATTTATATATATATATATATATATATATATATATATATATATATATATATATATATATATATATATATATATATATATATATATATATATATATATATATTTATATATATATATATGTTTTAATGTGTCTTTACGCAAGTACTTAAATGAAAAAAATATTTAATGTCAAGTTATTGGTAAGTCAAAAAGGAATCTAGTTATACAAAAAAATTAAATTCAGCAAATGTTTCAGAAAGTCACTGAATTTTTGTTCGAATTATTATTCTTAACATCTCACCAATAGATGTCTTTAGTGAAGTTCTAGTGATTCAAGAACAAGGTATCTAAGTTGGTTCATGTATATAGAACTTCCAAGAATTGGAGTAGTGTGGTTGTCTATAATGGGTAGAATTGGTGAATGTTACACGTGTGTAAAGTGATCACTTAAACCAGCCAATGCCCAGACTTCCATATTCTTCTTCATCTTTGATGAGATGTCAAAAACTAATATGAATATAACTCCTGTAATTGGAGATAATCCAGATTTTGTGAACAAGTATTTGGATACACTCGAAATGTTGTTAATACTTTTCTTCATTCAAACATTGTTTAATATATTCTATGATACAAGCTAATTTTGCTTTATTGAAACATCATAAATTTGTTATAGACGTGCAAACTCATATTCTCCTGATGCCATAATAATAACAATCCTTCATTTACCGAGTAAACAGACTACAAACCTTTATCCAAAGGAACATGTATGTTAATGCACCAAAACAAAACATGCGTTTAGGTGAAAATGATATTTACCCATTATGAAATGCAAATATTTACCAGCTTTCGCTTCCGAAGCAAATTTTCAGCGAACTAATGTTTATTCGAGACTAAGCCGAGTAGCTACCCTCTATGCCAGTGCTTGACAAACTTTTCACCTGTCAGTATCAGACTTACGTCACCCTGAAATAAAATTCCAAAATTATTTCTAGGAGTACCAAATTAACCCGGAATAAATGACTTTCCCTTGTCGCCGTAATGAAATACAATGAAAATTTATTTGCATTTTCACGTTCCATGATCTTGTATCATGAAATTCCTTTCTTTACAAGTATGATCGGCCTTGTATAGCGCTTATTAAAAAAAACGAAAACAATGTCGAAAAAATTGGTGCCATATGTATTTTTTGTAATATTAACTCCTTACATGTATTGTGTGACAAATTTTATGTTAAATGCATTATAAACTTTATTTATTTAAATACACATCTCATTAATGCAAAAAATTATTTGTTATAGTATTAATCAGGTTTAGTGTAATAACATCAGGCAACTTGTCGAATATATCTGCGTTAAAAAAAAACGTAGCATATATAAGATTGCGGCACACAGTTTGACGTACCCTGCCCTACATAGGTACGTAGCATATTTTACTACATTATGCACTGTTGAATCATATAACAGTTTAATTAAATTAATGTATTTTTAAACATACAAATTATTAAATCAGTGTTTTTCATGATGGATAGTGAAAATACCCTACCTGAAAAACCATAACAATTACATTTTTTTTTACATACCCCAGTTTACTTTTAGAGCGTAGTATCTAGATAGTTACCCCTCAAACTACTCCCGAATGATATATCAATTTACCAATCGTATGTTTATGAGAATATTGTTTCAATCCAATTCAGCTTACAAGTGGGTGGAAAAAGAAGAAATATAAATGTAATATTGTATTATTAAAATTTATACTTCTATATGTACTAGTTATTTTAGAATTCAAATCATAAGAGTTCCATAAAATGAAAAAGTTGTAGTTGTAAAAGGAGCAGAGGAAGACCGAGGACAACTTGGCATGATCAGGGCTCTCAAAGACTTGAACGTGGCCGAGTCAGGAGTCGAAATAATTTGCGGGTGCATATGATGAGATGCATGAATGTGGAAGAGATGAAGAATGTTTGCAAAGATGGAGTGGAATGGCGATCTATTCACTTTGCCTAACCCTGCGGGAAGCGGCATGTTGGTTAATAATAAGAATACATAATCAATTTCGATAATATACAAAGCGCAATTTTCGTAAAATTCTACCTCAAGGGCGCTTAGTTAGTTAGTTACTTTTAATGAATACACGGAACACTGGCTAGGCAAATTATTTTAGTTTTACAATTCTAACTACTAGAGCAGAGAATAAAATATTATATTTCCACATTATCCACAAATACCACACCAAAGAAAAATACTATTTCTCAGGTAAAAGAAATATACCAACGTTTGTATGAATTATTTATTATATTTTTCTTTTAAAGTCTCTCGTATTTTTGTAACAAAAATGTTACGAGAAGTGACACCTCAATAATGTTTTTCTTAGGCCAAATGGTTTTGCTTTTCAGACTGTATATTGTCATCTTCAAGTTTCTGAGGGACAAATGTGGGTCGGTTTATATGATGGAACAGATGTTATCCCTCATATTACACGTTACTGAAATGGGGAAGGTTTTACGAGAAAATGATAGAACGAGTGGCAAAAAGATGCTAAGTATGACTTAGATCCTAAGTGAGAGCGTCTTATACGTTTGTTCATTGGAATATGACAAAAAGGAAAAGGTTGTCATGTAATAATTTGGTAGATATATGTATGATGTAGGATGTAGTTATAAATTTATTATTCGGCTTCATACTGTTTTTGGGTGATTCCATTCGTAGTACGCAATGCACAATAAAAACAGCATTTAGGAGTTATTAAATCATATTTTTTAAATTATATTTTTTAAATTATATTTTCATATGGTGTACGGAGCGCGTGGAAGTTTTTGGTAAGGGAAGGGTAACTAATTATGAGTATTTCAATGTTTTAGAATTTAGTACATAAACCCTGATGATGACAAGATTCTACGGTTGGATGAAGTGTACCAATAAAAAATGGTTAAAACAAAATTTTCAAATATTAATATTATTCAACTAATGTTAAATTATTTATACAAGTATTTAACAATACTTTACAATGCATATTTATCAACAATGCAAACTTCATTTATGTGTTTTACATAAATATAGTTAATACTCCCATCATTTCTACGAGTATATAATTTGGTTCAATAATATATTTAACCCTAGTGCATGTTTAACCCCGGCTCGTTACGTATGTCTGTGCTGAAACCTTTAGTGCATGTTAGTCTTCGGGTCGACCGAAAATCGCACGTGTTAAACATTCTGTGTAGTTTTAAGTATGTAAATAGTGCTATGGTAGTGAAGGGTAGTATTGTTTGCATGCTGTGGTAGTGATTGTCCTGACGAAGAGACGGGTACGTCTCGAAACCGGTAGACATAAATATCTCGGTGAGTGGTTATAAACTCATATTATTAACATTTCTGTAAAAAAAAAATAAGTAAACAATTCATATTGTTTTTATTATTACGTACGTATTATGTACTTTTCGTTTCATTATTTTTCGTTAATGAAAATGAGTATTTTTATAGTAGGTAATTGATTTTTATGCTGTGGTTGAATAGACATATTTAAAGCGTATTTAACTAAAAAAAACATTTTCAAAGGTAAAATGAGTGCTTTCAGTATTTATTGGGTACTATTTTTTAAAGTAAATAACTAACCATCGCGCCGCTTCACGGTAGAGGTAGGCAGAGAGAAAATAACGCCACACCACTCTTTTCATACTTTCTTCGTCCCTTCCACATTCATGCATCTCCTTACATATACCCGCCGATTATTTCGATTCCTGACCTGACCACTTACTTTGTTCTTTTTTCCAACTACATTCGCCTCATAAATTTGTTTTACCGTTCTTTCCTCTCTCATCTAATCAAACCACCTTAACACACCTTTCATAATTTTATCTATAATGCTTTTCTCTGCAGATTTTAAAAGTGTATTTTATAATTATTTTTTTCTGATAAATAACATACTAAAATTTCTTTAACGTTTTTTGCAGATACTTTGTGGCAAATTTTATAGGCTTTTTAAAATTAAACAACTTTATTTTAACCAATTTTTTTAACTAACCACTACTAATTTATTTTTATTAACCACTACTTATTAGTAACACTCTACTCTAATTGGTCGAAGTTTTTGGTATAGTAAGGGAAGGGTAATTAACTATGTCCTAACTATGAGTATTTCAATGTTTTAGAATTTAGAACATGAACCCTGATGATGACAAGGTTCTTGTCGAAACTAGTTGGATAAAGTGTAAAAATAAAAAGTGGTTAAAACAAATTTGTTTTATTTTATAAAGTTCGTACTAAAATTGATCAACATATTTTTTTTTATCAAACAAAATCCCTTTCTTATTACCACTTTGTTTATTTCAGTGACTGAAAAACTTTCAAGTTCTAGCACTGACTGAAACATTTTGTAAGATTCAGTACTGTCTGAAGCCAGACTGATTCAATTTAGAACAAGGCGAGTGCAGTTCGCTGAGTGGCTAACAATTCCTACGTGCACAATTGTACCGGCACCAATTCTGAGTGCAGATGTTACTTAAAACGATTTCATGACCAATGAAATTTATATCCGATATATAATAACATTCTTAAACCTGTAAATATGAAGTTTGTGTGATTGAAAAGGATTCTTAGGAAATTTCGTAGCATTTTTCATAACTAATGTATTTGTCCGCCTCCGTAGTGTAATGGTCAGCACGCTCGACTACCGTTCTGGAGGTCCCGGGTTCGATTCCCAGGGAGGGGGGTCAAATAAATGTAAGTAATTTTTTCACTCTAATATTTATTCAATATTATCCTGGTCTGCGTATAAATATAAATTCACAGTAAAATCGGGATGCAACTTTGTGTCGTTTCACTTTTTCAATAAATTTCGCAACTTAGTTTTTTTTTTTAATTGTTTTGCAAGAGCAGATCTGTCAAGAAGCCTAGATGCTTCTATATCAGATCTGGGCATGCGGTGGGACAGCTTGTGTTAACGATCAAGATAAGGGTTTGAATTGAATATGTATTCAGGAGTTATTAATGTAATTTTTTTTTCGTCTATCAAACCTGCATTTCAACACCTCGATAAGTAAGACTACTGGCATCTCGAGAAGTGGGTAAATTTAATAAATGATATGAGATTTTTTTTTTCACTATCGCTAGATAGACAAATATAAATCACGACCTCAGCAGATAATCGAGTGCAGTGTTATATCGACTTCAGTCAGCGGTAGTAAAAGTTCGTTTTCTAAATACGGAACGCATCTGTTTTTTTTGTTGTTGTTAATACTCACCGGTGAGGTTTTTATATATTTTTTTAAATTTAAGTATGTATGTACAAGAAATAAAAAAAAAATCATTGGTATAACTCTATTTAAATAAGACACAATATGAGCTTTTTACCATATTACTGAAAACATTTCTCAATGAACGTGATAATATTATATGCTAGCAAATGACAAAAAAGAGCATTTACCAAATTATTATTATTAATTGTCAAAAAGAGGAAAAAAAATTAAAATGCGATCTTTATTTTAACAAAATGTCAAACCAATTTTATCTTTATTTTTTGGATTACGTAAACTAAATAAATACACCATTTTGAGTGTGTCAATATCTTCTTAAATCTGAGTTTGACTCCACTTAGGAGTTATTAATATTGATATTTTCACTTAGATCATAAAGAAAATGGATGTCTGGATATTTACAGGATCTATCAAAGGCTGGTTAAAGTGATCATTTCACGTGGGTAACATTCATCGTTCTACTTATGATTGACAACCACACTCCGAATTTTCGCTTGTTTTATTTAAGTTGTTGAAGCATTTATAATGGTTGTCAGTCATAGGCAAAGTTGTCGAATATTATACGTATTTTTTACATAAAAGTCTGGATATTTACAGGGCATTCGACCTATCGAATGCCCTGTAAATAAATATCCAGACTTTTATTTTCTTTCTTTTTAATTTATCATGAGAAAGCAACAATAAAAATAATAATAGAAACACCTCAAAATAAAATTGAAATGCATGGTAAAAGCAGTCGTTATGAAATACAAATTTTGAAAGACACAGTAAACAACATTTTGATAAACATCGGTAAAGTTAAAAAACCTACTCATCAAAGTTTTACCATTGCACATGACACGGAAGAGAAAATGTACCGTGAAAAGGTGGCGTAACTCGGCGTCGCCGGGGTCGGATGGAACCGAAGTTTTATATAAAAGTTTATCTGTCGGGAGGATCTTGTTATACCACCCGCGGAATGTTTATCAGAAATGCGTGTTGAAGTTTCCCACTAAGGAAGGTTATTCTTATTCTCTCCCCTCCAAAGTTTTTTACTCTCTCACCCTTTTGTGGGTGAAACACATTTGTTTTACTGTTCAACTTACACTCAGAGTATTATGAGTGATAGCTCATGGTTTGTTTTGATAAACTACATCATAAGTAAACATTTAAATGCACTTTATTTTGTTTATTAAAAGCATTGTCAACATTGTGGTATGGTAATATAACAGTCTCCTTATCATTCATCGTTCACTTTGTGTAATACCAATTAGAAACACTACTCCCAGACTACCCGAAGAAATGAAATAAAAAATAGAATCGCCTAATAGTGAATGTAATACAAGTGCAGAAAGTGATCACTTTGACCAGCCGAATGCCTGGTCATAAACCCTAGGATTTCTTCTGGGATTTCAGACTTCTATCTCTATTTTTTAAAAAAATCTTCATCGTCATCTTCATGTGCATGTAACTAGAATGAAGCCATCCAGACTCCTACCACATTGCACTGTACGGCCAACCCCAAGCTAAATGACTTTTGGTCAAACCACCAAAGAGATGGATCGACAGTTGGGAATCTACATTGCAAGAGACTAATCCCTCTTAAAAATAGGGCAAGGCCTATACCAAGCAGAAGAAGAAAGAGGAGAGAAGATTTTTCATTTCGGTTGAATTACACACACACACACACATATATATATATATACATATTTTTTTATATATATATATATATATATATATATATATATATATATATATATATATATATATATATTTATGTTTATATATATATATATATAATATATATATATATATATATATATATATATATATATATATATATATATATATATATATATATATATATATATATATATATATATATATATATATATATATATATATACAAACTCAATTAACAAAAAAAAGAAGGATACAAATAAATGTAAATGTTATCACAATCGCATTGCTATAATTTACCTTTTATTTTCATTGGATGCTGAATGGAAATCTACCCCTTTTAAGGAACAATCCTGCGTCCTCTCGTTTGATAGCAAATAAAAATCCGACATAGAAAATCGGCCGTTTGTTGCTACATAAAACATTCAGTAGACAGCCTCTCAAGACGTATCATTTTCAATTATCACTCTGCAGTAAGTTATGTTCCCCGAGCGTGTTGGGTCTGGGATCGGTGAGGGGAGCGAAAAAATCAGGAGTCGAGCACGATGGGTAAACCTTTTCAGATAGTGTAAACAGAATTATCTAAAACGCAAAAAAATTTAACTTTATATAATAACATAATAATACCCTTATCCGCACCCCAATGGTGCATAGGGCACTGCTTCATATAAACGCAGTGTTATCTTGATCGTTTATACATGAAGGAAAGGTACCAGTCCAGGGTAATATTGAATAAATATTACAGTGAAAAAATCACTTATATTTATTTGACCCCCCCCTGGGAATCGAACCCGGGACCTCAAGAACGGTAGCCGAGCGCGCTGACCATTACACTACGGAGGCGGACATTATATATACATATATATATATATATATATATATATATATATATATATATATATATATATATATATATATATATATATATATATATATATATATATTTATATATAAGGGTAATTTACAACTTTATATATATAATGCTAATAAAACACAATGAAATTCGTAGAGAAAAGTATAATTTAATTAAACTCTTTCAGTTTTCTTTATGCAATACAATTCCAATGATATCCAAATGCACATTGTATATTTTAAAATGTTTTAAAACCCGTATTCGTATTTTTTGAATAAAAAAATGGCATATTTTGACATTTTTGTAAAATTAATGGATTTCTCTTTCAGATTAAATAATAAAACCAGAGAAACGTTTTTTTTTCACATTGAAAAAATAAGTTTTTCTTTGGGAATACATAATTGTTAAAACATTTATAATAAGGACTAGATAAATTATCTAATTTTCTTTTTTCACATTTATCTGCACAAAGTGGTTAATAGGGCACTGCATCATATATGAGCGGTGTTATCTCGACCTTTATAAAAAAATATTAAGCTAGCAATAACATTTCGTCAGCGTGAAAATGTCGGAACTTGCATTTTTTTATCTTAATAAAATTCTAATCTCTTCTTCTTAACGTTATCCGGATACACTACTGCATAGTTTACTGCTTTGTATTTACGTATTGTTATCTTAATCGTTACATGTATAAAGATTCCGTGATTATTCATAGATAAAAACACATTTCACTAGTTTATTAAAAAATGCTACTTTATGTCACAATTTCAAAGCTTTTAAGAGACTTAAAATTTTAACAAATGAATTTTAAATTTTCATTTAAAAGTGTGTTTACATTATTAACATGAATTTTTAAATCTGTACCAATCCATAAAAAATATGGGATGTGGAAATATTGTGACACGTGTTTCGATGCATTCCGCATCATTTAAGTATTTAAAAATGATGCGTAATATGTGTCACAATTGATTTTAAGAATTAGTGGTATTTTTCGGCGTTTATGTATGAAAAGATGTATGAATGTGGAAGTGGCGAAGATTGTGTGCAAGACAGATTGATGTTGCATTCTATTCTGTTGTAAAAATTAAATAAAGAGAAATTGAATATTTTTTAAAAAAGAGTGCTTGTACGAATATGCACTCTTCACAGACAGTTTAAAATTCGATTTTTAGTAGGGTTTAAATCGTAGTCATACAGGAAAATGTGACCAAGTGCATTTTTTACAAAAACGTGATTTTTGACTATTTGATATCTTACTAGCTTATTATTGCCCTGAAAAAATCCCAAAGCGATTTTAAACATGGAAGTACAATATATTGATTCATTAAAAATGACAAACTGCATCGATGTTTATTTTCTTGCAAAGCAAAAGTGACTTAAATGCCCCCCTGAACATTTTACGTATTGTTAGTTGGTCTATTTCTCTCTCACTTTCTCTTGTCGCTGGTTGTATTTTGGACTAGTATTTATGTTTTTTTTTTGTTTTTTTTGTTTAAAGTAAACGTTTCCTCTTTCGTGGCACTATTTTCTTTTCTCGGAACGAGATTACTTGAGTTACACCTCTGCAGCACAGCGCTCCGCCCTCCCTTTGGTCCTGTTAAGGCATTTCACACTCCTCCGTTAATTCACACGCTTGTATCGCGGGGTGTGGGCATTAGGGGAGATCGAGGGTGACAGATCCCAGGGGTAACCCCTGCCGTAACATAGCTCCGTTCTCATTTTCTATCCGGCGTATGAAATTCATTGCAGATACTATAAAATATCATTTTTATATTATTTTTTTACATCTCATCAAAGATGAAGAAGTGTATGGAAGTATTGGCATTTACGGGGCTGACGACCATCATAGGCTGGTTTAAGCGATCACTTTACACACGTGTAACATTCACCAATTCTACCCATTATTGACAACCACACTACTCAAATTCTTGGAAGTTCTATATATATATATATATATATATAGTTCTTGAATCACTTGAACTTCACTAGAGACATTTATTGGTAAGATGTAAAGAAGCCTATTACTAAGCAGAGACTCTTATGACTAGTATGTGAGATCCAAATCCTGGATTATAATCACACACATGAGAAACGCCAGAAAATACCATTTTCATTTATATTATTTAAGGTTATAGTTTGACCAAATCATTTATTTACAACATTTTGAGTGTGTCCAAATACATAAAGTCTGGATTATCTCCAATTACAGGAGTTATTTTGTTATTGTTTTTTTACATCTCATCAAAGATGAAGAAGAATATGGAAATCTGACAGACAGATTTTTTGAACGTATTTGGACACACTCAAAATGTTGTAAATATCATTTTTATGTTTCGATATCTCAACATAGATGAAGAAGAAGTCAGGCAATTATCTAAATATAATAAATATTACTCAATGGGGTCTCTGCAATATAAAATCTTTCTCTTACCAACTATAGATAGCTGACTTGAATTCAAACTTGCAGCGTCATGAGATTTGTAATGTACAAACGTATGAGTTTTTTTTTTTCAAGAGAAAAATTATAAAATATTTATTTCAATGAATATTTTTTTAAATATCCATTGAAATAATAATAAAATCAAAAATTTAAAAACAATATTTAAAAAAATAAGATTGTGAGGTATTCATTGAAATTAATGTTATGTTTAAAGTTTAAAAAAATGACAACTCAACGTAAGTGAAGAAGAACATGGAAGTCTGGATATTAACAGGGCTTATGACCTGTCATAGACTGGTTAGTGATCACTTTACATGCGTGAAACGGTCACCGTTCTATCCATGATTGACAACCACACTTCCTAAATTTTTTGAACTCCCAGATAGATGATCAATCTTATGACACATCGCATCACTACTTTTTACTGTGTCATGAGATTGATCTAGAAGATTAATGTAGATCTATTTATCAAAAATTTGAGAAGTGTGGTTGTCAATCATGGGTATAATGGTGAATGCTACACGTGTGTAAAATGATCACTTAACCAGCTTATGACAGGTCATAAGCTCTGTTAATATCCAGTTAAATATAGCTTTGCGTTTCACTTTCTTCTTCACTTATGTTGAGATGTATTTTTTTTACTTTAAACATAATATTTATTTAAATGAATACCTTAGAATCTTATTTAAAAATATTTTAATGATTTAAATGAGACCCATGTATTATGAAATATTCTAAACGGATTATTTTACATACTGGGAGATGCCTGAAAGCATGATTTTAAATTTTTTTGCAGCTCATAATTAAAACAGATATTTAATTTCCAACATTTTTAAATACTCATACTTCCATATTTTTTTCATCTATGTTGAGATGTCAAATGTAGAAACCCAGATTTGTGAACGATTTTTCGAAGGACTTTTACTTCCCAAAATTGAAAATTATTCATCATTTAGCTATTTTAATAAATATGCTTTTTTCTAGAGTGCATAGGACACTGCAGCGCATCAACTCCATTTAAAATTGGTTATTTATCAAAAGAATATAGTGGTCAATCTTGTCGTTAAAAAAAAACAGTTCAGGGTTATAGTAAATAAATATAGGAAAAAAACTTCATTATTTCGCTATTTTACTTTTTAAAAATTATACCACACGTAATGGTCCATAGTACATTTTTACTACAATGGCAAGCGCTAGCTACTAAATGTAACACTCGCAAAAGTGAGAATTGCTCATGGTGGGTGGCGTACTTCTTGACACCTGCTGTCACTTAGAATTTCAAATGTTTTCGATTGCATTGTGTTTTCATGGATTTTTAATATTTTTATTGCAGCACAAACATTGTAAAATAAGCATTGTAGTCTTTCTATTTTTTTCTTTTACATTTAACCATATTTGTGCCTTTAACCTTTCTGGCTACAGCAAGACCTTGCCGGTTACTAGAAGTTATGAATAAAAAAAATACATATATATTTTTTCAACTATGTGAAGGTGTCAATCTAGATGATAGTTTTACTGTTTATAAAATCTTTTTTTTTTAATAATTCATATACTTGCAACACTTTTTTGAGGGTGTCTAAATCCTTGTTCACAAATCTAGGCATATCCACTTTTTTTATCCAATTATTTATTTATCTATGTTGAAATATTTATACTTAAACATTCTCGCTAGCGATTTTTATGTAAGTAAATGATAATCGAAAGAAAAAGTTAAATTTCACTTTCATGAAAAAATATCTAAAATTCATTAATGATAAAAACCATTCATTGAATCTAGCAATCTTTTTTGATAATATATTATCTAAAGGGTCTAAAAGACTATCTTACTTCGATTTTAGAGTGTTTTTCTCGAGCCTGCCGACTGGTCTGTAAGGGTCTCGCAAAAAGAGCAATATAGAACCTTCATCCCGCAGCTTTTCACAGCCACCCCCTTGTCTCACCTAAAGTTGTCTGAAGGGTGTTGAATTCAATAAATCGAACAAAGAAAATGAGGTTTGACAGCAAGGGTGGTTCCCATATGGAACGGGTCGATATAAAGAAGTCCCTCGACTAATACATTCGGTAATTGGTACAAAATTTCAAACTAATTTCTGGGTCAGTAGAAAGTAAATATTATTTTGAAGCGCCGATGTTGTTGATGCATTATCGTACGTTATTACCTAAGCTGATGTATGATTTATTTGTTTTTTATTACAATTGAATAATCAAACATAAAAAAATATTTATCATTTTTACAATACATAAATACAGATTTATTAAAATTAACACTCACAATATTTTCTTACCAGTTTTCCAAAGGTTGGTTCAATTAAAATTAAACAAAAATTATCATTTTGAACTTTTTTTAGTTCAGGTGTCATAATTTTAAATTACCTCCATACTATCCGATTTGCAAGTTGCAGTTTTTTCTTAAGTTACCTCAATTAAATTTATTGAAAATAAATTAATTTATTTTACCACCCATAGATCATATTTCGTATTTTAAGGCATAAAATGTAACACTCTAATTATCATAAGTATCGTCTTTGTGTAAACCCCTCAAAAACTCTATATCACGTCTACTAATATTTATTTAATATTACCCTTGACTGGTACCTAAAGCGCATAGCTGATCATCTTTCCATCGTATATTTAAAGATCAAAATAATACTGCACCATTACAATTTGGTTGGGACATTTAATGAAGTAAATTTGGGTTTTCATTAAAATTATAGAATAAAAAATATCATACAGTGTAAATGTTATAAAGTAATCATTTATCGCTGCTATTGACATATAAGAAACCTTGTTTATAGAATTTTATATTTTCTTCCCAAGAAACTTTGTCGTTTCTCTTAAAATATCTATTTCTTGTGTTAAAATCAGTATACATATTTTTTTTTATAAATTTTACTCGTTACTTACTTACAGAACAGATAATTATTTATGCTTTAGTTTATATTATGACCTGAAGATGGATGCATATCTTCTGAAACTAGTCGTTAAAATAAAATAAATATATCTCAAGTATTATAACAAGTGTTTTCTTTCACATTTTATGTTTTCATTGAAAAATTTTAACAACTTTTTTTTTAATATCATCACTTTTATTGGCTTGAAATAGCAACACGGTTATATTGAATTGGTGTATGCAAACATATAAATATAGATAGAGAAAATTTTCAGAATAATCGAGAATAGTTTTCATTATTTACATCGCACAGTTTAACGATCTTTGATTTACAGGATTTGTGTTTAACCAGCCAACATCTCCGCTAGCAAAACGAGGAAAAATTGCTTTTCTATTTCCCAGTCGTCGTGTTTATGCCACTAGTTCTCCCACGCATTCTTATTCCCAGGCTTGTTCCAAATAGAATACATATTAAAAAGTTTTGCCGACGAACCATTCGTCTCATTTTTTCTCATTTCGTGTCCATCCTGCATCTCTCTCGCTTCTCACAAGAATGGCTCGGGATAGCCAACTCGGATGGGCTAATTTGAATTTACAAGTTTTCAAGGGAGAAAAATTACATTCAAGTATTTCCTAGGTTTGTAAGTTTCTACTAAGATTGCTACGAAGGTGTGGTTCAATTATTTAAATGGTTATTTATTTTTATTGATATCTTAACGTAGATGAACAAGTCTATTGAGATAGATATATGGAAATCTAGGCATCAAAAAGGTTTTCAATTTGTCGTTAATGGGTTCAAGCCCTTTATATATCCATAAGAAAGAATACAAGGCAGACTATATGTATTATCAATCAATTTTTTTTTAAAAAGGTGTGATGAGATGGTTTGGGCATATGAATCGAACATGTGAAGAAAGAACAGTTAAACAAATTTATGACATGAGTGCGGTCGGTAATTGAAGCCGAGGAAATATATTTCATATAATTGAAAGCTGTCACGCCAAGAGTCAGAATAATCGGTGGGTATGTATGAGTATTTTTGAATTACCTAGAGTTTAAGGGTCTAAAATCTAGCTACGTCTAATACAACACCACTTTTCTTGGCCCTACTTGATTGATAAGTTTTGATTTTATAAGCTTTGATTTTATAAGTTTTGTAGTCTTTACATACTTGTAAGTCGATTTTAGGCGAAGATTGTTCGCAAAGACGCATTGGTGTGGTATTCTATCCACTCTGCCTACCGCTATGGTGAAGTGGAGTAATGATAAGTTAGTTAGTTATATATCAAAAAAGGTATCTTAATTTCCTTTTCAACAACTTTATTTATATAACTTCAAAGTATAGTACATCAAAATATGTTAACAAAAAATTGTACACACATAAAATATCGTTTATTTCTTTATTTACAAAGGTACTGTGTTACACACTCGGAAAAGCGTTTCTAGGCTTTTAATGGCCCATTAGTATCTTTGAAATAAGCACGTGATAAAAACGAAATACCTTTTATGCGAATGCTCGGAAAATTTACTTATGAAACAGTAAAAAAACAGATAAGCTTTTCACGTTTGTCAACTTAACATAAAGCACAAAATGTATTAGCAGTCTGCTCCCTTGAAATCCACTCTAAAGTCTCCCCGCTCGAGTCAGAAGAACATCCCTGTGTGAGTATACACGGGGCAGAGGAAATGAAAGATGCACACGTGTTCTTTAAAAAATACACCGCGAATTCCCAGCTATGATTAAATATTCATCAAAAGGATTTCCAGCTTCCCGTGTGTTCCACTTACCCCAGTAGTCTGACGGAACACGCCGTTACGTTGCGATCGCTGAAACGTTTTTGTCGTAGATATTATTGGGGTTAAATTTGTGAAATTTTATGCATGATTTTAATGCAAAAAAAATATATACGTTAGACTCGCGTTAAATGCGTTCGGGCTTAAAAATTTAAACTGTTTTGGTTCTAGAAACTGTTTAGGTAATAGTTTATTTTATGCTTGGATTTTATTATTTAATGATTAGAAATTGGTTGTTTGGAATTTATTTGAAGAAAGTTTCTCTTGATTATTTTTTTTTCACTCATTTAATTCCATAAATTCATACTGTAACAAAGAAATTATGACTCAATTAATGACAGTTGAAGTTCCATTCTAATAAATGAGACTGCAAGTCTAAATTACGAGAGAATACTGCGTCGATGGTAGTCCCGATTAAGTTGTAGAATAATCTTTGTTATTATTAAATTTAAACGTAAAATTTTCATCCTAAAATCTGATTGATGATTGAGCTTTTACTGAGTTGCAATTGATGTTGAAATCATTCATTTTCTCTAGAATTTTGTGTTTTTTCCCAAAAATGCTGCCACTCAAATAGTGGATATTGTTAACCAATAAATATTAAAACATGTTCAGCTAATGTACGGTATAATATGCAAGCTTCTACTCGTTCCCTATACTACGTATTAACACAGTACACGCGGTGCACACACAAAGACTGTCTATGATTTTTTTTTCAAAACTCGACATTTAATAGAAATCTACTTCATAAAAAGTATTTAAGGAGTTATCTTATTTTTTACAACACGACAAAATATGACTGGACATATCACGTATTTAATGAAGATTTATTGCCGAAAATGATAGTTTTAATATCGAGGCTGGGAAAAAGGCGGTCTGGAATTATTTTACCAACATTTTTTTTCTGAAGATACACTTCTAAATTACAAAATGTGTCATTTCTTTCTTGTCAATGTCAATCCTTTTCTTTCTCTACATATTGTATTTGTAGAGAAAGAAAAGGATTTTTTTTAATATTGAGCTTGTTAGGCTTATTATTTTTTGTTTGTTAGAAGTTCATTTCTAAAAAAGTTTAACATCAAATAAATAAAATATTTAGAATCCCAGTCTTCATTTTCAAGTAGAAAAAAAACTCTGAAATGAATGATTTTACATGTTAACAGATAATAACATATTTATATTAAAGGGGGGTGCAGTAAATTTCTTCGAGCCAAGAAAACAATTTTTACAAAATCAAACCTCATATATTATTAATTTCGCTTAGATCCCAAGCCGCCTTTCTCGAAGACATCATACAGATGTTTATTATTCAAATACTTCGTAGATGCATGCCGTCAAAAGGTAAAAAATAAACAAAATGGTTTGTTTACGCGCTGAAGAAAACGTACTTGGGAGATTCTCGTACAAGCTGTATCTCCTTATTTCATCTCTCGCTACACGTATCCCTAGAGGTTACTACGCTGTTGTTATTACCTGAGAATAGCAGCTATCTCCGAGTCATTCAAAGCGTAAAACACAAGTATTCCCTATTACTGCCAGACTGGCATCCTATTGTCGCATCTCGGAATGGTTTCTTGATTGTAATTTCGATTATTCTAAACGCTTGTTGTACAAAATGCAATTTATGTATGAACAACACAATTTATGTTGTATTTTTTTCTAATTCTGTCAACTCATTTTTGTTACTTTAAAATGATAAGAATTTTATCCAAAATGTATACCAGTAAATGATACGTCTACCTCCCTACTGCAGTACCTATCTAAAAGTTTATAATTGGATGTGTGAACTTTTTCCCCGTTCTTCTACGCCACCGAATATGAAGCCTTTGGTAGTGCATCCGAAACTCAACAAACGAAACCGTTAGAGCCACAGCAGGATAGATGCTGTCCCCAAAGTAAGCCTAGTGGACGATATAATTACGACAACTTGCTTCTTTCTTATGTTTTTTTCTTTTATTTATTTATTTTATTTTTTATCATTTATATGAATATTTATATTTATTTATGTAAGTTTGCTTGTCTTTTTACATATATTTGTACATATATAAATACACACACATACGTGTGTGTGTGTATGTGTGTGTGTGTGTGTATGTGTATGTGTGTGTGTATGTGTGTGTGTGTGTGTCTGTGTGTGTGTGTATTTATTTCTCTTTAATATCACTTTCTTGTATTTCAACAATGTATACAATTTATGTACCTTCAAGATTTGCACTCTCCACCTCAATTCTTTTAATAAAGTTTTGAAAAACATTTACCAAAAAAACATTTGAGTATCATCTACGATAGAACGAACTATATTTGTGTCATATGTCATATGTCATATCAATGATGCATTCGTAATTAATGAATGTTAAGAAAGGTATTATGTAGAATCGTTTAAAGGATAACATAGGAAAGTAGCTTTAAGCCAAGCAATCAGAACTTGGGGACCCAAACCGCACACCTCTCTTGAACACTATGTAGATTGTGTACAGTTCGAAACCGCATTTAAAACGCGCGTCCGACCCATTACGTTCAATGAAACGAATCAGTGTAGAGCTGGGGATGCTATACGTGCTAATGCTAAGGGAAGGTGGCGTTAGAACGAGTAAACTATTACCGATTCCACTAAAATTCCCATATCCTCAATCACAGTTCGACGGAATAATTTTAAATGAAAATTATTCTAATGTATGTAAATTACCTCGAATTTTAAACTGTACATATAAATATTTTGACCTTTTTAGAGTACAATTCAATTAGAAAATACATTATTCTTATTTAAAATTAGCTGTACTAAGCTAAGTTTGTTTATCAGTCTGTCTAAACAAGCAAGCATTTCTCTTATGCTTAATTTCACAATTCTTCTTAGTAAAACTGTCAAAAAACACGCTATTGCCATGGACAAAGTTAAGTATTGCGTGAATTTTTACGTTCAACAGATGGAGTTGCCATTGTCAAAGCTATTTATCAAAAACACAGTTTTTACCTGTTACAATTAAAAACACAAGATTTTTTAATGAAAGGTTGTAAGTATATATTTTTTTAGGTTTTTAACAAACTAACATTTACATTTTTATTAACATATGTGTCTCATAATATTTCTATTTTTGTAGTGTGATCAAAGTTTATTGTGTAAAATACCCCATACATTTATAAAAAAATAGCTTTGGTCTTTAATAAAGTAGATTTTGGAATGGGAAAAAATATTCAAAAGTGAATATGTCACATGTAAGAGACAACAAATTGACTAACCAAGGACAAAATTTTAATATAATAATTAAATTTGGAAAAAAAAGATTATTGCCTAATTTTACCTCTCATATAAGAATGATGTTTTTATTTTTATACGAATACTTGTATAAACAGGTGTTTATAGACAGAGAAAAAATACGTTTTTAAGGAAAGGAGAATTTAATTTTAATAAAGTCGCCGACAACAATAGACTCTGAGAAATATTTTAATAAAATGCTTTTGCGAGGAATCTGTTTTTAATAAGGGGGAAATATTTACATTTAACTTTTGCTCGAAATATCTTCAAGATAGCATTTTAATTCATGCTCGTTTGCTCTCCAATGTAAAAATCTCGTGATGCACCTCTCTGCGAGGCACAAGGGCTGCTACCCCACACAAGTCAGTATAACAAGTACATCCGGCATCTCCCATCTCCCTTACACTCTCTTCCCTGACATAATGGCAACATCATCTGGGACTAATTACATTTAGGGCCAATTAGGTCCGCAACCAAAGTCTCACAGACCGGAATACAGAAACATGTTAACGGTCGCAAAGGAAAATTATTTTCCGAAAACACTGTATTTGAAAACAATTACTTTTAAGTCTTCCAAAAGCTCGTTTGTGGCTATCCTTGACCAAATATCATCCGAAATATAAAATCTGTAGTACAAATGTGTGCTGGAAAACTTTTTAAGTAGTTTTATAATATAAACGACGCTGACGTTGGTCATAAATCGATTCTTATTGATATTTAAAAGAAAATTATATTTCAAAAATATGGTATTTGAAAACGATAACTTTTACGTCTTCCGAACGCTCGTTTGTGGCTTGCCTTGACCAAATATGATGCGAAATATAGAATCTATAATACAATGTTTGCTAGAAAAGTTTAACGTAGTTTTACAATGAAACGACGCAGGCCTAAATCATAATAAAGGTCTTATTGATATTTAAAGGACGCTTTTCTTCAAAATAATATGTTAGAGTTGGGCATTGAATTTTTTTGTCGTTTTTATTATTTTTCTTACCGATAAAATTGGCTCATGTTTTAATTCAAGGCTATGCTTTTACATTCAAGATTAAACTTGAGTTACTATTCAAAACCAAATTGTGTTAAATCTTTCATATTAAAGTTTTAACAATTTCACTGAAATTTCGAATTTTCTACCACTATGAAATGATTTCAGTGAGCATTAACATTTTTTTTAATTTTGAACATGGTGGACAATATTATTTTTTACGTTTTTCTGATACTTGTTTCAGCGATTTTTTCAAAATTTATTTTATTTCCAATTTCAAGTAAATTTCAATATAAACCAACATGTTATCAAAATTCTATGTTTTTGATACTTTTATTAAAATAATGGAAGAGTGTTGGAAAAAACTCTCAGAAATATGGAACAGATAAATATCCGAAACAAACTTGTTCAGTAAAGAGGTAGATTTTCTAACATCAGCAGGTTGGCCCTGTTTATCTGAATGTGAAATACCAACACTGTCCTAGTAATCTAATATCGAAACACTCTTTGTTTTCAGGAATATACAAACCAAGATTTTAGGATTATCGATCATACCGCGTATCAATCGATAAAAAATTGTAATCAATTACACATTCCTCCTAGTCTTTAGAGCAGTAGTTCTCCAACTTTTTTGACTACGATACCGCTTAGAAAATCTTAATATTTAACGAAACCTAAAAATAAGAAAAAACCTGTTACTTAGTTATGTAATTATATCAGTTTAATTATTATTCATCTTCTTCTTTAGCCCTTTGTCCTCCACTGCTGGCTGCTGGCCTCTTCCGTAACTTTTTCATTTCTTTCGGTCGATTGCTGCTTGCAGCCAATTTTTATCCTCCACAGCGGCTTTATTCTTGTACCATCTTTTTCGAGGTCTTCCGATGAAACTCTTACTCTCCCAAGTTCTTCAATTTAAAACGATTTCTTAAATCTTCTTAATGAATCACATATATAAATAATAAAGTAGAATGTTTTGTAGCCTCGAGTGGGTACATATTGATTGTCCCCATTGTCCTTTTTGCTTTGTAACCCAAATGCTCACTTATCTCAGAAATACTAAACAATAGTTGTTCTTGTGAAAATGCTGGAAATAAATTAAAAGCAGTCTCCTGAAAATGAGCTGCCGGGTCCGGGGTGCGCAGGGGAGGGGCGGTGGAGGGGGGGACGTCTGTGCAATTTGCATTGAAATGGGAATGTTCGTGGGCAATATTAATTAAAGTGCCGACTTTCAACGGAACCATTCGAGATCTTCTTTCCATCTGCAATAAATATCATCATTTGTTCTGTAAATTAAACACAGAATATTTTTTTTCTTTCAATTTATTTAATGGTAACTACCTATTTCAACCAAAGAAAACCATTTCAACTGAAAGCAGTGATAAAACCAATAAGGGTTTCTTTCAATCCTTAAATGTAGAAGCTTTTTCAAAGTCGTTTTGTAGATTAAACTATTCAATAATACCTTTATTAAAATTTTGTTGGTATACATATTTAAAGAGACTTTAATATATCCATACCAACATAAATTAATGTTGAAATACATTAAAATTAAATTTGCTTTTATACATTTAATTATTGTTGACAGAAAACAGTCTTTTTAAAAAAATGGATAAAAGCTTTTTTCTTATTTATTTAGATTTTCAAATAATCCGCTGTTATTCCAAAGTATCAAATTTTCTAAGTTTAATAATTATTATTAATTTTAATTGTATCGATACACGAGCAATAGCTAAAATGCTATTTTTATTTTTTTAAATATTGTCACAAACCATCACAAAAAAGAAAAATAAGTATTTCAACTCGAATTTCAACTGAAACTTTTCACTAGTATCATAATTGAATAATTGTTAATCAGACTGAGTCCCCTTAATGCGACATTTTGTTCCGGTTTGAATTAAATGAATCTGTCAACCCTCGTATAAGGATTAACACAAATAATACAAGAACATAATACTCGTGTACATCAAACCACCTGTTGGAAGGGATGGAAGGTGATAAAAGGCATTATCCGGGTGATTTAAGGCAATGCCGTTTGTACAATCCCGAAAATGTTCGCAAAGCATAATAAATTTTATTTGAATTTATAAACGCATTGGAATTCATTTCCATCGTTTCCAAAGAGTAAAAATTAAATTTGTTAACCTATTCAAAACTATGGATGATTCCATATGTACGATGAAGTTTTTTTTTAAATAAAATAAAATATAGAAGTGTGATTTGCTGTGACAAGTTTTAAGAACTTTATAAAGCAAGACTTCCTACGTCTTTCTCCAATATATTATCTCTATCGATACATTATCTAAATGCCATGTATAAAAATAAAATCCACTCAATTACTGTCAAAACTTTACACCAAAACTACGAATTCATATTAATTTTATTTTAAATATTAAAATAATTTTAACATTTTATGTAATATACCTACTAACCTATACGTAATATAACCAAATTTGGAGAAGTTCCTTAAAAAAAAATATTTTATAATTCAATATTATTACATGCAAACGATATTTACTTTTATTGATAATTAAGTAAATAAGTCCAATTGATAAATATTATTTTAACATTCTAAAATAATAAAAATAAAAAAATATTAAAATAATTTCAACATTTTATGTAATATACCTATTAACCTATACGTAATATAACCAAATTTGGAGAAGTTCCTTAAAAAAAGTCTTAAGAAAAGAGAAAATGGTTTTATAATTCAATATTATTACATGCAAACGATAATTACTTTTATTTATAACTAAGCAAAAAAGTCCAATTGATATTTTTTTTGAACATTCTAAAATAAAAAAAAACCTTAAAAATTATTAAATAATATTTCATGTTTTTGAAATATTATTTAATAGCTTTTCCCAATCATTAATAGATTTAAAAGCTTAAAATAAATTCTGTCCGCCTCCGTAGTGTAATGGCCAGCACGCTCGGCTACCGTTCTGGAGGTCCCGGGTTCGATTCCCAAGGGGGGTAAAATAAATATTAGTATTTTTTTCACTGTAATATTTATTCAAAATTACCATGGGCTGGTACCTGAAGCGGAGGGCTGATCACCTTTCCTTCATGTATAAACGATCAAGATAACACTGCGTTTATATGACGCAGTGCCCTATGCACCATTTGGGTGCGGATAAGGGTTTCTAAAAAATAAATAAATTTAAAAAAACATTTGATTGTTATCCGTGCCTGACATGTTTTGAATGAACCCGTGAAAACATGAAGCGCGGGGGCGGCAGTACCTAAGGCGGTTAGCGGGTAATGTCCCAGTCCGGGTGAGTCTAGGCGGGAGCCAAGCGCCCGCATCAACTATTCATCATGGTATGTCTCCGCCCCACACCCTCCGCGAATGTTGGCCATTATTTTTCAACTGGCCGGCTGTTGAACAGCCTTTACAAACATTTGGCCGAAATAATGATGATCGCGGAACCGCGCGGAGGCGTGTAAACGGTTTCATAAAACTTTGCAACGGTTCATGAAGCGAATTTTATGGGTGATAAGCTATTTTTCATTGAAAAATAATGCCCGCTCGTGATTTAGTACGAAATTTGGGTGGCGGAATGTCATTACTCTGGCAGGAGCGATCATATATAAACTTATTTGATATTCAGGAATAAAATATCACCATATATGGTATGAAAATATGTTTATGGTTATAAATTGGTATAAATTATAAATATTCCAGGTTTGATAAAATAATTAGTTTAAAATGTCACTCTTTTTTTTATGCATACAACACATTTTCTAAAATACATTATAGCAAAAGGCTCCATGGTATAGTTTGGGTAGACGTTTGACTGACTGACAAACCTAGCATGGGGTGTTATTATATACATAGGTATGGTTTAATTTTTTTAACTACTCTGACTGAGGTATTATAAAATCGTGAAAAATTAAAGTTTTTGTCATTTACATTTTACGTTTTATTTAAATTCACTGGACGAAACAATTATTTTTTTTAAATTAACCATTTAGTGTTAAAAAGATATTATAACATAAAAATTTATAACACAAAAAATTGATATAATATTTTTTGTGCGAAGTGTTTATTTTATTGGAATTTGAAATATTCTATTTAAATAATAATATAAATATTAGTATAATCAAAATCTTGTATCTCCTAAGATTACTTATCGATTGCGTTGGAATTTCGACACACCGTTGTATTCATATACCGGAGTGTTTTTATATATCACGAGTAAAAAAAACATGTTTTTTTTATATGAAAATGACATCGCCATCTGTTTATATTTACAGAAATAAACGTAATACTAGCAATGCAATATGAATCACGGTGGACAGCTACTAAATTATTTTATACCCAAAGGGATTGTGAAATTACACATAATTGAAAAGTGTTTTTAACTTGTTCTTTCTTTTCCATCTAAACTGATTAAGCCACAGCAACACGTGGCCGGGCACAGCTTTTATATTTAAAAAAAACTATTGTCATTTTTATTTTATGGAAAGTAAGTACAAATAAAAATAGCTTATTATTATCATTTATATTTCATAGATATATATTGAAAAATTATTTATATTTGAAAATTGACAATTTTTTAAATTTTGTTACAGAATATAGATAAAGCTTTTATAGTTGATATGCCTTGCATGTTGAATTCTTAATACAGATTATCAATTTACATGTGCATATTCATATATAGCAAAACAATGCCATTTTCATATTGCTTTCACAAGTGCATACTTCAATTTCAACATGTTCAATCTACCTATGCATATTTATAGAAACGAGTTTTAAATTTAAATCTGGCTACCGTCGACGGCCAATCAAATCTGAATTCCTATTTTCAGGCATCAATTGAAAATCATTTCAGTGCAGCTTTAGCCTGAAAAACATTGTTGTAATATTTTCTCCTCGGCTGAAACAAATAATTTCACGTAATAATGAATTGACAAATATTTTGCATTCCAAAAAATGTTTTTTTTTATTAAATGCGGTGAATTCTGTTTTCATCCTATAATGAACATTTTTTTTAAATGCCAAATATTTTATGGTAATTTTGTGAATGACATCAATAATTTTGTGTTTGATATCAAAATAATTACTAAAATCAATAGATGTTTAAATGTTTAAATGTTTAAATACATGTTTAAATGATTTTTGTAAGATGTTATTAAAACATGAAGTATACGAGTACATTTTAATGAATATTATGTTCGAAGTTTAAAAATGAATAAATCTTCAGAAAAATTATTTGAAAGAAAGATATTGCAAGGTAATTATTACAATAAATTTTAAGGTTAAAATAAAATAATGCGTTTTTGACATCTCAACATAAGTGAAAAATAATATCGGAGTCAAGATATTTACAGGACTTATGACTTGTCACAGACTAGTTAAATGATTACACACGTGCAACATTCACCATTCTACCCACGATTGATCGTATATCTAGGAGTTTCAAAACTTTGAGTGGTGTGGTTGTAAATCATGGGTGGAATGATGAATGTTACACGTACGAAAAATGATTACTTAAACAGACTTTGACTGGTCTTAAGCCCTGTAAATACCCAGACATCCATATCCTTCTTCATTTTTGTTGATATGTCAAAAAAATAATATGTGTACAAAACCTAGTTTTGTGAACCTGTATTTTTAGACACATTCAAAACGTTGAGAGTAAAATGATGATTAAATTCTCAATTTTTTTTCATAAAAACTCAGTTTTTTTTCAATAAATTTAATGCTTTAATTTAACATGTGATTACATTCTACAACATTTTGAGTGTGTCCAAATACTTGTTCACAAAATCTGGATTATCTCCAATTACAGGAGTTATTTTCATATTATTTTTTGACATCTCATCAAAGATGAAGAAGAATATGGAAGTCTGGGCATGACGGTCGTAAGCCCCGTAAATGCCCAGACTTCCATATTCTTCTTCATCTTTGATGAGATGTCAAAAAATAATATGATTACATTCTTTTCAAAATCCTTTAACAAAATTCTGAAAGAGTTTTCTCCAAGGAATTGTAATACCTAGAACAGTTTCTAAAACGATCTGAGTCCTGCAGTTGGAAACATATAGTAAGGGGATGTTTTGAGTAGAAAATAGTGGTATATCGCTATGAACGTTATATCACCGCTGGTTTTTCCATTTCTCGTGAACAAACCGGGTGCCTGGTGAGCCCAGGGGGGTCCGCGGACAAATTACTCGTCCTGTTCCTCTATATGAGCGGAACATGTTAAAAATGATATAATTGCCTTTGGGAACGTTGCCTATTATAACACACACATGCGAGCACTCACATATAGCCGTAGCAGCGCAGTTGGGAAAACTTCAGCCTCTAGGAAGGCTATTAGATCAAATGGCTATTTTTTAATGCAAAACCCAGTTCGAATGAAAGGTTCGTTGTCTAAAAATTTTCGCGTTCAATATATTTTCTGAGTTTTAACAAATCTTTTATTTTATTTTAAAAACGTTTAATGTACCGTAAAGTGGGTCTACATTGCACCAAAATACTGCATTTTTTTAAAAAATTGTCTATTCAGATCAGGTTTTTTACTTTTTCTGAGGTTTCAACTATTGCAATGTAATAACACATATACCTGTAACATGTCTAATACGTTTTTAAATTTTTATCTATTTTGCCTGTATTTTTTTTTTACATTTATATTTTGGTGCAAAGTATCCCGGGGTAAAGTACAACTTTGCACCATGATATTTTCTCTACACTTTTCGTACTAGAATCCAAATTAATGCTAAGTAAAGGCTATCCTACAAGTTTTGTTGCACCTTATGAAGGGTTTTGGCTCACAGTTCACTAAATGCAGATTATAATATTGTATAATTATGGAAAAATAAGACACTTGATAGAATTTTTTTTTTTTAAATATTGAAAAATCTAACAAAAATGTTATTTTTTTTCAATACTGAAGGTTTAAAATTATATAAAATAAAAGGTGGATATTAAAACATATCGTACTACATAGGTAATAGGAATTAAAATTAAATTAGGTCTAAATATGGTCAAGTTCCGGGACGGTAAAGAAACCTCTTTTGGATTGCATTTTCGGTTCTTTTATGGAACCCACTACATCCTTCCAAGAATATTGAAGAAAGTCATCCTTCATCGGCCACTTCCACGATTTGAGACTCTCCTGCATGGATTTAACAGCTCTGTCTTTCTTTATTTCCAAAATATGTCCCGGAAAATTTTCTCCTTCATAATGAAATACGACATATTCTCCCACCTTCTTTTTTACTGGTCCTAATGAAATGGAAGAACAAATACGATAACTGGTTTCAGTCATCGTTTTTGTTCTTCTCCCTCTTCCTCAAAGCTTCCGTGTGAACTATAATCAGTTAATGCTAGATATGCTGGAAGTTTCGATGCGGAAGGTGGGATCATTGATGTAGTTGGTTCAGGTAGCATTTGTGTCTCGTCAACTTTCATTTCGACATTCGGATCTTGAGCAATGCTCTTACCTGGTTCTATCGGTATCGTTTTCCTGCGTTTTAAGACTGAATTCTTTGGGTTGAATCTGTTTTCTTCCAAAAACTGTTGAAAACTCTGGCGCACGTCATCGTCATACGCTTTTAATGGCAACCGATTAAGCAACTGACTAGTTTTAGCAACAGTCAAGGTTTTATGTCTTTGCAAAAATGATCTTATCCATTCAGAGCCTGGTACGTTGTTCTTTAATATTCGTACTCTTCTGCCAAATCTTAACAAATAGGCTATTAGAATGTAGCGAATGTTAAAAACACTCACTGGGAAACCGTACTCACTCATGTCTACTATGCAGTTTACGAAGGATTGCTCTTCGCCCTTGTCACATATCGGAGGTTTTCCCACAGGTTTTGTGTGCTGACCTTTGAGTTTATAGTTAATCGTCCTTCTGGGGATTTTGAAAATTTCTTCAGCCTTTCATTGACTGATTGTACCATTTCGAATGGCCTCCAAACACTGCTCCACTCTTTTCGGTGTAAAATCGCAGTATCGTCTGGCATAAGGCCGCTGTTTGTGTGTTCTTGACATTTTTGAAAAAAATATACCATCAGGAATTAAGTAAGTACACAAAACCTATAGATGTTAAGCAAACATGTCAAGTTGTATTAGCCGTTTTAAGACTTTTCATCAAATTAATTAACTATGGCCTTTTGTGGATACTTTGCACTTGGTGCAATGTTACCCCAAATGTGGTCAATACAAGTCAGTTCTTAAAAAAATATTATTTTTACATAAACTTGACAACGTAACAAAAAAATACAGCATTTGAGAAAAGCAGGGCCTACCTACCTACGATTTAGAGACCACTCACTTGTTGTAACTAGTTTCAGTATACTGATTCCACTGGATTTTTTCGGACACAATTTTCAGACAGAAAACTTTCTTTACGTTCGGACAGGAAAAACGCATTGAAGCAATAGCGACCGACTGTTACTTCTGTAAACTAAAAAGTAGATTGAAGTGCCATCTATCAGAAACAATAGAAAGTAGAATGAAAAATGACATGTATCAGAGATGACAAGCTCTACAATTTCTTTACAGAAGGTGGTGCAAAGTATCACCCATGGTGCAAAGTATACCCACTTTACGGTAACTTAATGCTTTTTTTATAAAATGTGATTTATTTTGTTTTGAGAGGGATATGGGTTCAAATCGCATTTAAGAAAGAAAATACGAATCAGCACACTCATATTATTTAATTAAACCTTTGAAATAAAAGAATATAAGAATTTTTTATTATAAATTTTTCATTTAAAAGAGCGGTTTTATATGTAAAGAATTTTTAACAAAACAGAGGTTTAACAAAAAAATACTATTTTTTATGGATTTTTTTTTATTACCATTTAAGGTGTTTATTTATATAAGTTATAAAAAAAATACTCAACCAATACATTGTTTTTAATTATATTTATTTTAAAACTTTTTTAAAACCTATTTTGATAAACGCTTTTTATATTTTTTTTAATAAGTTATGTTGAAAGCAAATGAAATCTTAAAAACAACACAAATTAGTCTTTAGGTTGACATAAACGTAGATATAAGATGGAACCATAGCTTCCGAAACTAGTCGTTATAATTAAATAAATATAACTTAAGTGGTAACAAACGAGTGTTTTTATTTTACAATTTAAACCGATTTTAAATGATTATCAAGATCTTAAGATTATTAAAAACATTTTTATATTTTCCAACGATAAACAAATAATGTTTTCAATATTGTCTAACAAGGGAGTTAGTATTCCACCCTGTCTAGGGGATTGCCATATGGCGCGCTTTTACTAAAAATTACCATTCTTAATCAAACTACTGGGAGATGAATTTATGCCAGACACTGTTTCTGTTATCCCGTTAGATATCACACGATTCACAAATCATAATCAGACAATCAAATTATAAAGGCGAGCTTCAGGTTCTCATTATGCGCTAGCCTGTGGGATTTAGGATTAAAATTCCAGGATTCGATTACCATGAAATAAAATATAATTTATTATTTTTTAAAACAAAGATTAATTTGTCAAAAAAGCAATATGCTTCACTTTACACTTCTTGAACGATTTGATAAATAATGCAATCAAGATCATCCATATAAATTCTAGATCGTAAGGCCTGGGATGCTAAAACATCCATCTTTTTTCATTCAGAGTTCGCCGCTGTATCTATTCTTTATTTCAGTAAACTTTTTATTTAGCAGAGACCCTTTTATTTGTAAATGTATGCAAGATGCCTCCAAAATTATTTCATATACAGAAAGACGCCTGAAAATATGATTTTCAATTTTCATGACGCTTATTATTGGACTATTTTTTTTTCACCACATTTAGTTTTTTTTTATTTACAGGGCCTTGGATATACCCAAAATATTGTGTTCTATAATATTGACATATCATCCGTAGGGTATAAAATTAATTGTCTGGCAGACTTAATACTACTTTCATACTCCGAAGATTGATACTTATATCTGATGCTTTAAGGAAAGTGTCTGCCGCCACAGCCGTTATCTATTTGGGTCGCTTGTAAGCCTTTACCGTAATGTCCAATATTAAAAGTGTCATATTCTGTAGTTATAATTCAGGCGAGTTTTTAATAAAACATCGCGCACAACATGTCGTCGACTGCTTACTCCTAAGTAGGGCCACCGTTGGCCGGGCATCAGTTTTTGCCGCAAACAAGATGACTTGACGCATTAGGTCCCTAATAACGGAGGCCCTATTCCTGCGCCATGAAAATTCTCCGCAAAAATAATATAAATATCAAGAGCCGAGCGTCTTATATTAAAAACGGCAACATAACGGCCAGACTTTGGAATACTTTAAAAATTAATTTTCCTCCGCGGCGTGTTATTAGATGTGCTTCTGATGGAAAAATTACGTTTTTCTTAAAGACTTAGTTTTTTCTTCACCTTTGCTCTTTTTAATCCCCGATAACATTTGCAGCACGTGTTTCCTCGAGTTATTTTAATAAAACAAAAAAAAAGTTAAGACACTATATTTTAAAGATAATATTTATATTCGTAGGTACAAAAACGTAGTGTGGTACAAAAACGTAGTGTGTGTATATTTATAAATTTAAATAAATTTAAAATAAATTCGTTTTTAGATAGATTAAACCTCGCACCCCCAACCCCTCTCACTTCATACTAATTAACCACTGAAGAAGACAATGTATATGTTGAAACCGGTTGGAAAAATAGTAAAAAGTTTTTTTACTTAGTAAATACCACCATCAATATTTACCACTATAATAATATATATTATAATATATATAATAAATAACACTATTAAATTATTAATAGTGGTATTAAAGTTAAATTTTAATTAAAAATTTAAATATTTTACTACAAAGTGACTGCCGAATCAATTTATGAAAAAATAAAATTGATTAAAAACAATGTTTGAGTTTTTTAATGTTTATAGAAAGTGCCATAAAAATTGCCATCAGAAAAAAACATTCAAGAAAGAAAATGTGTTAATGATATATGTAATGGTTTCCTTTAACGTAATTAGCTACCGTGCTGGAGGTCGTGGGTTCACTTCCCATGGGGGTTGTGAAAATATATATAAGTGATCTTAAATTCTAATATTAATTTATTAAAATCAACCAGGTCTGGTAATGTAGCGCAGGAATAATCACCTTCACGTAAGTAACAATCAAGACAACGTTGCGTCAATATGATGCAGTACCATTGAGTATGAATAAGGGTTAAAAGAAATAACGTAAAAAATATCAAATATTAAAAATTAAAAAAATTAAATGATATTTAAAAATATATATGTATGTATTATGTAACATAATTTTTCGTCTATGGTTTAGTATCTTTTATGGTACTACGCTCTGTTGTTAACAGCATCGAGAAAGATACACAGCTTGAGATAATTGAAGTCGTTTATTCTCCACAAAAGTCTTAATTCCATTTATCTACACACAAGACACATCCCGACAAGTCGAAGGGGGGCGCATCTGAGATAACTTAAATGCGACGTAAACCTTTTATTCCTCACACTCGAGGGGGCGAAGTAAGTTTTCAGTGTCATCAGAGGGCTTTTCGGCGCCGATAAAGGGGCTCCCAGGGCGCGGCCACAGCGGGAAAAAACAATGTCATTACAAGGGAAGAGCGCATAAAACATCCAGGGCCGGTGTTACGCCTTATCAATTGATGGGATTAGGGAGTCGGGAAGGAATCTAAGCGAGGCATTGGCGGGAATTGAACTATTCAGGCAATGTTTTCCGAGCAGGTAGGAACACTAAATACGCTCTGCCTAATTGCACATTTAATAAGAGGGTATTTTATGAAAGTATTAATTTAAAAAAATTTACTCTTGAAGATTTTTAATGTCTAAAATACACACGAAATTTCTAAGTTAACATCATTGGATAATCAAACGAATTTAATTTTTTTTTATTATGAGCATAAATATTTCAAAATGTTTCAATTACAATATTTTGGTGTGACAATTTTCGAGTTTATTTCCACCTAAAAGTTATTTTTAATAAGATTTTTGTTGATATCTCAACTAGGTGAAAAAGAATAGTTTAATCAACCATAAAGAACTAGTATATAGAAAAGAAGGTTCAATTAAAGCATAAATATATCTTCCGTTACTTGACTAGTGTGGTTGTCAATCAAAGGTAGAATGGTGAATTTTATATGTGTAAAAATTGCCTACTTAAACCAGCCCATGACAGATTGTAAGCTATTTCAATCTTCTTCATTTATGTTGTGATATCAATAAAAATCTTTATAAAAATGATTGGTTTATACGTTGAAATAAAGCAAAATGCATATGATGTTTTTTTATACTAAAGACCGAATTTATTAACTTTTTGCAGCTAAAATGTTAAAAAATATCCTTGGTATATAAGGATTAAACTGTGATATAGATCCTTTATGTATAAATTATCCATTATGTCGATATTATGTTAATATACCAAAGACGGATCTACAAAATTTTGGGTTACAATACTTTGCTCTATTATCACAAAATTACAAAATTGTTCTTCTAGATAACAATTGGAAGAAACGTTTTCGGCGAATTGAAGCGGATAAATTGACATAAAAAAGCAAACAGAACGAGTCGCCCATGAATTCCCGATTATCTGACGGGAGCAAACGCGTTACGGGGCCAGCGTGACGGGAGAAGGGATGAAGAAAGCTCTCGGGGAAAGCACGCGGATCTTTGTGCGAAACTCGGGTAATGGGTAAATCCACGGGCCGGGGTAACAAGGATGGTGGCACAAAGCGCGGCGATAATTGCGCCGTGTAAACCCGCCTTTATGACTCGGATTTACACATAATGACTGGCGGTACAGACTGAAAGTGAATTGATCGCTTGTGTTTTGTCGGCGGTATTCTAAAGGATCAAGTCAATAAGGAAACGGCTTCTATTTTATTACCTTTGTCTTGTTTATTATAACGACTTCATGCTTCTGCAATGGTTGGGCAATATTCTTCATTCAATGGATCCTAAAAGGATTTTTCATATTAATTTTCGTTGATTTTTAATATTTATTTTATATTACAATATATTGTATTCTACGATATATATTAATACTATTGTTTTAATAATCTACTGGTCAACAATGAAGAATTAAAAAATGTTATTTCAGTCCCCTAAATAAATGTGGATAATTCGGAATGAATCTCACCTATGTTCTAAAGGAATAAGCTTAATATATTTTGTAAATTAAAAGCATTGATAACCTTGTGGTATGATAATAAACACTCTTCTTACCATCCATTTTTACTTTGTGTAATACCACTTTTTTTAACACTATAGGTCATTAAATAAAATTTGTATAAAAATATTTTTTTAAGAATAAGCTTAATACTTCGCCAATCCCTCAACTGATGGACTAGCAATAGGCCACACTTCACGAATATATCGAAAACCTTACCGGTATACGGAAGGATCTAAGACCATCCTATATATATAAACGGTTTCAATAATTAATGCAACATAGTTGTTCAATATTGGGCAGAATGTTGAGCGTTACAGAAGTGTATATATTTGTGTAAGTGATCGCTTAAGGCATCCAAACACCAGGTCATAAGTCCTAGGATGCTCAGACTACCATCGTTTTTCATTAAAAAAGATAAGAATGATGCATGTTTCATATCAAGTTCAAACACCTTTAAAATAGGTATTACATAAGTACGTTAAAATTATTTAACCGGTATTATGTTAAAATATATCGTTTATTTGAGTGACATAATAAAATCCCCAGTGTCCACTTTTTGTACTTTTCAAATACTACAAAACGTAATCCTGTTTCAATTAAAAATTCACGAGCATTTATCATGCGGTCTGACTCTCGCGGCTATATGAAGATTTAATTAACATTTCGGTGCTGCGGCCTGGGCCCACTCCCGGGGGCTCTGGGGGCCGCGGGGGCTACCCCTCGACGCCCCCTCCACCCATTACCACCTGCCGTACTCGTGTCAGTTTAAAGTCCCACGAGATGTAATTGGGAATTGTGAGGGAAATGATATGAATTAATTGAAGCACTTAGAGGAAAAGTGTTACACTTTGAATGAGTGTGTTTAATTTAATCCACACTTCTGATTCTCTTGTGGTGCTTTATAAATTGCTATTAGCCTCCGGTAGAACCAAGTGGTTATTACAATTACGTTCCGCAAACCTAGCTTGAACACAGGTACAAACGTCATATTATATATATATATATATATAATATATATATATATATATATATATATATATATATATATATATATATATATATATATATATATATATATATATATATATATATATATATATATATATATATATATATATATATATATATATATATATAAATATATATATATATAAATATATATAAATATATATATATATTTATATATATATATATACATATATATATATATATATATATATATATATATATATATATATATATATATATAATATATATATATTTATATATATATATATATATATATATATATATATATATATATATATATATATATATATATATATATATATATATATATATATATATATATATATATATATATATATACATATATATATATATATATATACATATATATATATATATATATATATATATATATATATATATATATATTTATAAAGATGTGTGTATTTTTTGTAGTGTGTTAAGATGGTTTGGACATGTGTAATAAATTAGTGAGGCAAAAACGGTAAAACAAATTATTGATATTAATTTATTGATTTGGTGTTTAATTTGTAGAACTCCATTTTAGTTTATGAATTTTTTTTTAATCAAACACAGTTTTTCGAGTCTACTAAGTTGTATTTCATTTTAAAAAAAACACATGAAATTCATATTGTGACAATTATTTCGCCTTGCTTTGGCATTTTCAAACGAACATTCGTTTAAAAATGCCATAAATAGGCGAAACAATTGTAACAATATCAATTTGTATGTGTTTTTTTAAATAAAAAATACAACTTAGGAGACACAGAAAATATGTGTTTGATTTAAAAATTATTATATAAACAAATTTATGAGTTGGAAAAAAAGGTAGAGGCTGACCGGAGAAAACTTGGTACTATCAGGTATATCAAATACTTTAAAGTGACATATATTTTTTACTTAACATTATTTTATCTTATCCCAACCTTATTTTTCGTATTTTTTCTTTCTTTTACTTGTGTCATTAAAAAGTAAAACAACAACTATATTACTTTTTCCAATTTAATTTTATTTGACCACTGACCGAGTTTTCTCGTTACCGACATCATTAGACTGGTGATCTACATATGGTTTAATATTAATTTCCTTTTGGCCCTATCCTCATTGGATGATGATCATTTATATAAATGTTATATTATTTTTTGATTCGGCATTAACTTTGTGGAACGACATGTAGATTATTAAAAAAAAAAAAACACTTGTTTAAGACCACTTATTTCAATAACTGGCAGTATACAAGCGTTTAATTTATTTTATATATATAAATTTATTTTTGTTTATTTTTTATACTTTCATACAATATTATTTAAGTTATTCGACTTAATTTTAAACTGATGTGCATAAAGTTAATTACTTTATTAAAATTAAACACTTGAATAATCCACTTTATCGAGTTTTATTTTTATTTACGACTAGTTTCGAAAACGACAATTGTTTTCATCTTCTGGTACAAATTAAAACAAATTAAATTATTTGTACCAGATGTTGAAAACAATTGTCGTTTTTGAAACTAGTCGTAAATAAAAATAAAACTCGATAAAGTGGATTATTCAAGTGTTTAATTTTAATAAAATAATCATGGCATTCCACAAAGTTAATGCCGAATCAATAAATAATATGTTAATTACAGTTATTAACTTAATGACCATAAAACTGTAACCTAAAAACCTATTTAATCATTATTCAAGAAGTTACTAACCATACAAATCTTTATCACGATGCAATAGTGAGCCCATACGTCACGCCATCAGTCGGCGCATTACCCGCGAGTAGCAAGTAAAAAGCTCCATAATGCTTCAAAAGCTTATTATAAGTTTACAAATTGAGCTGTTAGCCGTAACCCCAATGCACTTGAGATATGAAGATGGTCTGTTTGGATAATTTTCTAACTTTGCTCTCTCCTTGTGCTTCAAAATGACGTTATTGTGTCTGTTTTTAAAACACTAAGTATTATCGGCCATGCGCTGTGATCGTGGGAAGAATTTAAAAGGTCTTCAATCCCCATTCATCATGTAGATTGATATAAGTGGACATATTAATAAAGCAATATTAAATTCGATCGTTAGGTGAGGTTAGGTTAGGTTACCGTTAGGTTAAGCTAGGAGATATATCACAGACCGGCAACCCAGCGAAGTATATTCATATCAGAGATCCGCTGGGTGCATATGCCACTGCGAGAGGGGGGAGATTTTAGCCAATAAGATTCTAGCACTACCTGACAGTACGGGCTGCCAGGTGTCTATGAAGATTTTCTCTTCCTTTGCAAAAAAAGGTTAGGTTAGCTTAGGTGAGATTTTTTGTATTCTAAAATACACATATAAGAGGTACGATAGATACGTTTTGAAAAAGTACATGTTTTTGTATTTTTTGTCATCTCGGTTTTTAATTTTATTATTACATATGTATTTTTTAACATCTCGTCAAAGATGAAGAAGAATATGGAAGTTTGGGCATTTACTGGGCTGACGACCGTCATAGGCTGGTTTAAGTGATTACTCTACACACGTGTAACATTCACCAATTCTACCCAATATTGACAACCACACCACTCAAATTCTTGGAAGTTCTATACATATTAACCAATTTTGAAACATTGTTCTTGAATTACAAGAACTTCACTAGAGACATCTATTGGTGAGATGAAAAGAAGCTTTGAGGAGATGTCAAAAAATGATATGAAAAATAACTCTTATTATTGGAGATAATCCAGATCTGTGAACAAGTATTTGGACACACACAAAATATTGTAAATAACATATGTAATTTTCATAACATATTGATTTTTATTATATTCCTACTCATTGATTAATGAGGCATATGTACTTGGAAACAGCAGCAGGAGCAGACTTAAGAAAGCTTAGCATGGTCTAGTATATCAAATACTTGAACGTGGTCGGGTCAAAAGTCGGAAGAATTGGCAGCTACGTATGAGAAGATGCATGAATGTAAAAGAAGAGAAAATAGTAAGCATTTGTTTTGAATTTATATAATATAGTTACAAGTTTTTTCATAATTTTATTCATTTTCTAAACGTTTATTTTATACTTTTTACAATCTTAAATTTTATTTAGCTATTCTACCCAATAAAGAGATTAAACTTTTGAACTTGGAGAGGGATTTACGCTTATTATTTATTGTTTATATTTGTGAGTGACATAATTTATTTTTATTTAGCGTTCTATTCTCTTTACCTACCCCTTCTTGGAATCGGCTTAGTGGTTAATTAATAAGTTAGTTATTTTACTTTTTAATATCTAAAATTTAAAAAAATCATATTGAATTATTTATTCATGTAATATAATACCAACACAATAAAATTCTTTATAATTAAAATAAATAAAAAAGTGTTAAATAAAATTTAAAAAATTAAAATAAAAAGTACTTCCCATTTCATTTTATAAAAAATATATATATTTCTTATAAATATCGTTGGTTCAAGCAAGTTTTTTCAAAATAAAATTCCCTCATTTCTTGAAAGTAAAATTTCTGGCATGTTAAATTAACGTATCTTGTTAAGTTATTTTGCCGGTAAAAATGTATTCCAAGAATCTCAAGTTATATTTTTCAATAACAAGTAACGAGTTGAACGGGTAAGTGGTGGAAGGCCTTAACAATCTTGCTTTCGAAGCGCATATCCGTATATCGGTAAACAACTTATTACTTCAACTCACTTAAATTAAATTAAATTAAATTAAAATGTAACTTCGTTTTAAAATCACTATAAATATTTCTTGAATGTTTTCCGGAGATACTTTGTGGCACATTTTATAAACTTTATAAAATTATTTAACTTTGTTTTCGAAACCGGTAGGTTAAATTGTATTAATAAAAAAGTGGTGAAAACAAAGTTGAATAATTTTATAAAGTTCACTATAAAATTATAATGTCTACCGGTTTCGAAGATTACCGCTTCTTTATCAAGACTGATTTAGTATTAGTCAGTCTTGATAAAGAAGTGGGTTAGCTTCGAATACGGTAGACATTATAATTTAGTTTTAATAAAATATTTATTTAAAAAATCAAACCCTTACCCGCACCTTAATGGCGCATGGGGCACTGCATTATATAAACGCAGTGTTATCTTGATCTTTAATACATGAAGAAAAGGTGATCAGCCTTCCACTTCATATACCAGTCTAGGGTAATATTGAATAAATATTTGAGTGAAAAAATCACCTATTTTTATTTGATCTGGGAATTGAACCCGGGACCTCCAGAACGGTAGCCGAGCGTACTGACCATTACACTACAGAGGCGAACAAATATTTATTAAAATATTTTTCAGGGATTTTAAAACAAAGTTACATTTTAATTATAAAATAGAAAATCACAAAGTTAGTGCTTCAAATATAAATTATAATTATTTTTACATATATTTTGAGAAATTATTTTTGAAAAATAATGATTCGTTAGAAATTGATCGTAAACAGTTAAAAAATACATACAAACATGTTATAGACTTATTCAGTCATTTTGTCGAATTATTACATTTAAAAAAAATGCAAGTCTGAGATTAGCATTATCGATAAAATTAAGAAAGGTGTGTTGAAATGGTTGAAGGTGGGCATGTGAATCGAATGAGTGAAGAAAGAATAGTACAACAACTTTATGATGCGAATGTGGTTAGTAATAGAAGCGGAAGAAGTCCGAAGAAAACTTGGTATGCTCAGGTATTTTAAATACATGAAGGAAGTCTGATCAGGAGTCGGAATAATTGACGGGTATGTATGTATGTATGAGGAAATGCGTGAATATGGAATAGGCGAAGGTTGTTTGCAAAGTCAGCTTGTATGGCGTTCTATTCACTCTGTCTACACTTGCGGGGAAACGGTATGATAGGTTAGATAGGTAAGTATTGTTGTTCATACTATTTGTACAAAAAATTCAATTTTAAACTATTTTCTATAATCTTAGAGGCCCGTTATTAAAAATAGAAATAAAGTTGTAATAGAGTGGCCTCAAGCCTAGAAATTTTGACTTAGCTATGCGTCCGTCTGCGACGCTAACTACGAGAAAACAACCATCTTACTTTCACGATTTTAAAAAATCTGTTCAAAATATTTTATCAAAAAAGGCCAACGTTCGTAAATCCATCAGAATCTTAAGAGATTAATAAGTTGATCAAAATAACGATTTCATGTTTTATTATAATGTAGTTATACTGCTGTAACATCTGACAACCTGAATTCTGATTTCTCAGTAAATAGGCCTGAGGTAGAATCCCTAGTGTGAAACCACATCGGATCCAGTGTTACCTTCTTCACTCAAACTTCAAAGGATCTGCGTTAAGAACTTCCTCGAACGTGACTCAGAAGGCTTAGGGTGAACAGTTGAATAACCTCCCTGCCCTTGGGTTCTCACATTCAAAGAATTGGTAGGTAGTTCAAACTCATGATGCTTTGTTTTGATTTTCTTCTTAAAACGGTATTCTTTTTAAAATATAAAACCATATTATTTCATGTTTGAAAAGTATATATTTATAATATTATCAATATATTTTAATAATATTATTTATACGAATACATTTGTTTATGCGTAATTGGGAAAAAACAAATCATGTTACATAAAGTCATACTATGGTACATTAAACATAATGTAAAATAACTGGTGTAGTGAAGTTGTAAGCTTGTTTGGGTACCATGCTGGAACTCCCGAGTTCGATTCCCGGGAGGGTCAAAATTAATGTAAGTGATTTTCAGTCTCTTGAGACGCATGCCTAATCACCACACCTTCAGTCAATTAACGGTCATGATATCATGACATTGAACGATGCACTACTTTTTTTCACTATTGGGTGGAGATAAGAGTCAAAAGAAAAATTACTGTTTGTGTGAAAGCACAAAAGTGAATTAATGTTTGTGTGAAAACACTAAAATTAAGAATGAAAAAATCTCTTTAAAACACGTTTGAAATATTTAAACATGCATATTTTTCGTTGAAATTATGTTATATGTTATTTTGAACTTGTTTCTTTGAATATTTTAAAAATAAATATAAAAAAATTCATATTATTTTTTGACTTCTCATCAAAAAAAAAAATAATAATAATAATAAAAAAAATAATAAAAAAATAAAAATAAAAAAATAATAATATGAAAATAACTCCTGCAATTGGAGACAATCCAGATTTTGTGAACAAGTATTTGGACACACTCAAAATGTTGTAAATAAAAAATTTCGTTTGAAATCAAATATTTAAGATGCGAAACCTTAGATCAAAGTAAATAATTCAGGTCACAGTTTTAAACTAACTAACTAACTAACCATCACGCCGCTTCCCCCCAGGGGTAGACAGAGAGAATAGAACGCCACACCACTCTGGCCATGCAAACATTCCTCTCCTCTTCCACGTTCTTGCATCTCCTCATACACACCCGCCGATTGTTTCGACTCCAAAATATGAAGAAACACTAAATTCACCCAAAAAACTTGAATCTTTTTATTCAAACAGTATTTATTTAATTCTATTGATTGATTTGGCAGTCACTTTGTGGCAAAATCAATCTATTTATTTATGTAATTGATTTGCATGCAGGTATACTTTCACAATAAGATTTATACAAGTTTTTGATAGTATGAAAATGAATCATTAGCACTTATGTATAAAATTCATAACTTAATTTTTAACAGTTTGAGACGTATTTTTATTATGATGTAAAGTTATTACCAACATTGGGAATGTTACGGAGTATGCTAAAGTAGATGGTTTTTGTGCAGTGTGTATTATAAAAACACAATAGACTGTAGTAAAATTCACGAAACATTCTTCGTTTCCTTGGGGTGCTCCACGACCACGAGATTCTACTGATGTGATGCCAGGTCCGCATTAGGACAATATGAAAATATAAACTCCCCATGGTGTAAAAATAAATAAAACATATATTTAAAAGAAAACAATTTTTTTTATTTATAAGCAATTTAATATTTTTGAAAAACACTTAAATAACTTATTATTCGTACTTTTTTACTATTTTTTTAATATTAATAATGTTTAATGTAAGTGATGTTTTAATCGTTCATTGTTTTCAAAACAAAACATCATAAGTTTTAAACGACCTATTTCTTGACTTACCACAAAGAAAATACTTTAAATAATAACAATAATGATAATTTTTTTACTTGTTTTAATAATGATTGCGCTATTAGATTGCAAAATAATTTCAAGAAGATGTATGCATATGATAACACATCTGTTCAAAAAAAATAAAATAAAATGCACAAATAATTTACATAAAATCATGGTCAAATACGTTGTCAAACCATTTTAATGATTGTTTTGTGAAGAGAAAAAAGTTTAAGGGCCTGCAGTCATTTCCGGCTATGGCGCTGTGATTTTACGCCGATATAATTATGCTGTGTTTGATTTTATAGACTTACAGAAGCAATGACTATCAAAATACAAGTAGGGGAGTTATTCTGGTTATTGCTCTTAGTTAGTTATAAGTGTTTGAAGTGTATTCATGAATACGACGAGTAAACAAAGAGTTCGGCCCAGTCTCAGGTTTGAAGGGTGCCTACCCCTTTCAAAAACCTCCTAAAAATCTAGTAGACCGAAGCCCACTTTATTTCAGGCTAGCCTCTTCCGCAGTTGCAATAAAGAATAGTTTTCATTGTATATTTGACGTGCAGGAGCATAAAATACAAAGGACGGGAGCAGGAGCGCAGGACCGACCGGAAGGTAGTTTACATTCACCAACTTCGCTGTCTGTCCCCCCCACTGCCTCACTGAAGGGGCTAACCAGGATCTCCAGAAACTCTTTTCTAAGATTCTAGTCGCATTCTTAACTGGTATAATAATGTCTCAAGCGATACAAAATGTTACCGAGTTACTTCTCTCTCGGCTCATAATAACGTAATACCTAATGTCTTCGTTTTCAACTAGCTCAAAGTTACATTTTGTCATAACAAAACGCCGTTGAAGACGCGTATAGTAAAAATAATGCACAATGCATGAATCAAACTTTATTTCAAGTCATCACTTTTCATATATTTATTTATAAACTTTTTGTACAAAATATATGAAAATAAGCATATATGAAAATATTTCTTAGAAGCACGTTCTTCTAATCAACTAAAAACTGAGTAGTGAAACTGGTCAAAATTTAAGCATGTTACAGGTATTTTAAACTATAGGACTGATATAAATTGTGCATATGCTTTGTCCGCCTCCGTGGTGTAATGGATAGCGTGTTTAGCTACCGTGCTGGAGATTCCGGGTTCGTTTCCCAGGAGGGGTAAAAATAAATATTAGTGATTTTACACTATAATGTTTATTAATATAACCCTAGACTGGTCCCTAAAGCGCAGGAGTGATCACCTTGCCTTCATGTAAGTAACGATAAAGATAACACTGCGTCAGTACGATGCAGTGCCCTGTGTATCATTGATAAAAGTTAGAAAGAAAATATCTATTAACGAAAGAAACATTAATCACAATCAATTGCAATGTGAATGAACAAATAATTACAGCAATAATTATAGAAACAATTGTCACAATATATTTTTTTATGTGTTTTTGTTAATAAAATACAACTTAGTAGACTCAAAAAATATGTGTTTGATTTAAAATTATTAATTAATAAATTGAATGATTGCAGCACTGGATATAAATGAAACTATAAACAACTAAGGCAAGGAAAGTAATATCAGGTATCCAATTGATGGAAAGGAGGTAGAGAAACTAAGGACAAAATTATACGATGGAAATTAAAGTTAAAATAATAGAAAGTAATGTTTAAGGCATTTCTTAAAAGTCATAATTTTTCACAAATATGAAAAATTTATTCAATAAAATGGCCGTATAAAAAAGGAGTATATCTTCTTTTAAATAAAATCCAAATCTTACTCAACTAAATGAAAACATTTGTATTTTTCTGTCGACTTAAACTAACGATATAAAAGCAATACTAGCATAAAGGACGAAACCCTTTACTGTCATACATACAAAATCGGTGCTTTCCATTTCATTCACAAATGTATCCGCATTAATATACTCTGGTAAGTACTAAACCCAAAGTTAATTAAACATTCGGATGTGGTAACATCCAAATGGGCAGCTAAGCATGCAAGAAGTGATGCAAATGTTGGGGTAAATATTTCATCACTCACCAAAAGGCTTCTTGAAAGGGTATGTACCTACCGCAAGCATTTAAGAGTATGTACATACATAGACTTGCTATTATTACGAGTTTTCATCAAAATCCTGATTGAAAAAATTCTCTTACTCGAAATAGAGATACATTTAAAAAGAAAACAACATTATATTAAAGCATAATATCATAATCTGATATAAAAAATGATGAGTTTAACGTTTTTAGTAAATCTATAGACGCCAAAAATCATTAGAAAAATATGTTTTGTAATTTTTTCACGTACTGGTGTCTTGTGATTTCGATTTGCTATTTTTTTTATTACACAAATCGATATATGTATATCGATCCTTCAAACAGCTACAATAACTCCCATGGGTTAAGTGGTCTTACCACCTGGCAACCAGCGTGCCATTACTATTCCTAAACGATGGCATTGAATCTGGGTGTTCGTGATGTATTTTTCACATTTACCGTCCCTATCCTTACTATTATACCTGCAGACTAGACTCTTATTCTTTTTAAGAAAAAAATGGTCTTACACCAGCAGTTAGAAACAGTGATTGGGAGATGATCTTAAAAAAAACTAAAAATGTGTTCATATCTATATCAGGAAATTTAAATAATTTTTTCTTCCCCTTAATTTAATCATAGCAAAACGTCCTTGGGGAAGGATTTATAATTAATGTTGGATTTTATATTTTCTAAAAAAGGTGTCTACCTTTACAGGTAAAAATTACATAAAATCATCATAAATAGTTGTACTTACCTTGATCGAATAACAATTAATAATCCATCTTTTGCCGCAGATAATTTTCAAACTCACCTGTAATCAAAAAAATAAAACGTATTATAAAACCAATATTTGTGTTATTTTATGTATTGTTTTGACATTCACTTTGACAAAACAGTTATTTTTTTACCACTTGAGTAATACATTTATTTTAATAAACTAGTTTCGGAAACTAAAGATTCTTCAATCTGCGGGTTTGAATATAAACTGAGTTTATATTCAAACCCATCGATGGAACGATTTCTAGCTTTTGAAACTAGTTGTTAAAAATAAATTTAATACTCAGGTGGTTAAAAACAAGTGTTTCAATAAATAATTTCATATTTATGTTAATCCTAAAAACCCTTTCTCACTTATATGTTAGTGCAAAAAAGAGAAATCACAATATATATATTTCCTTGAAACCTGCCACTAAATTCCACTCATATTCCAATAAACCTCCGATATAATAGTTCAATTCAAACTTTCGGACAGTTGAAGTGTGAACACGGATAATATTTACGGGACATTTGGCTTGCTGTGTACAATGTGATATATTCACCCGTTGAATTTGATTCTTTGCCGTTCGTGTTTATGCCAGGAGACAAGCTTGGAAAAGAGTCACATTATAATGAAATTCACTGAAGTATATCTTCCGGCACGAAGTATTGCTAGTACGCCGTACTCCAATTCCTTCCCACCACGACACAATACAAAAGTGGAGAATATTTTACACTCGGACAAAAATACACTATTCAAAGAATACATATTATGTGGAATCTCTCAGTTGCCGTAAATAAGCTAAGTTATTTTGTATTTTATTTCGTTAGTGAAGTGGTCACTGATTTTTTTTGTATCCGTTTATAGAAAAATTTCCATTTAATTTACACTCGCACATTTTTTAAAATCTTAGCATATTTCTAAAATAATACTCGTGATTTTATCAATTATATAAAAAACCTTAAAGTGTTTCTTCGATTCTCAATTCAAGAAAGGTTATTTTATTTATTTGTCTTTCTTTTTTTATATTAAGAACTTGATATATTTTTCTGCTGTTACTTTTTATTGTCATATGATCAAATTTAAGAATAGTTTCCTAAATGAATGTTACGAAATTCAAATGAATGTTTATACTTAAGGTGACAAAAAGTCGGAGCAATTTGAAGAAAAGGAATCTGAAAGTCTTAGGCATTTGTAGGGCTTGTAACTTGTCATTAACCGGCTTTAGAGATCACATTATACACTTAAAAAATATGTTATTCTATTATTTAGATCTCAAATTGTAAATATAACAACATTTTTAACACCCATTCATATTTGAGTTAGAAGCGACAAAAAACGACCCACAAAACATATTTCATATTGAGATAAACAAATCAAAAATATTGTCACTCGAAAGTAGGTTTTGAGACGACAGAACTGATCTTAATTTGAACATTTATTTCGCTTTCTGGAGTCACTTATTTTCTCAAATTCATTTTAAAATGTTCTTGGGAAAACGAATAAATTTTCAGAAAAATAAAAGTTCATATAATTTTTGTACTTTATGTTTTTTGTTAAGGTTTTATATATTGATTGCTATAACTCTATATTTCTATATATTATTGCATAGATTATCGACGATTATAACAATTACTTCGAATTCAAACATACATGAAATTAAATTTACTAATATAATTTTAGAAATACCTAACATCGAGGCTTTAGGCGTCTTAAAATACCTTGTTTTCTTGCTTGACTCTAAAAAAACCTCCATTTTAATCATTAGCAAAGTAAATGTTAGTGTGAGGATAGCATGTTCTGTTTTGTAAATAACTGTCTGTTTTGATTGCATTGTATCACATTACCAACATTTTGCATAAATCTACATTCAAACATCCTCCTCTCGTAATCCATACGTTCATATAATATATTGCCAAGTATATATTAGGAAGCGACATCTAATTCATAAACAATTAAAGTCTAAAAAAAAAACTTTTTTTTTTTAAAAAGCGATGAGTTATGTTGTTTTCATTTTGTATTATTCAGATTAGTTTTATTTTTTAGGTTGAAAATATTTAAATTAGTTCGAATAATATGTAATCGAATTCAAAGGATATGTTTTTAGGAAAACCAACAGCTACAAATACAAGACAGTAAATAAAACAATTAACATAAAGCCAATTACAGTTCTTCACAAATAGATATATGATATGTAAAAACATTAATTCGCAAACAAACACACTCACACACACATACGCTCACACGGACACACTACACACACGCACCCACACCACACATACCCATACAGATACATATGCAAAATTAACTATTATTCGGATAGCAAGCGCCGCACACTACTATGATTATTCTCGAACAAGTGTACATATATTAAAAGTTTTCAAGTTGTATTAAATATTTCACCATAAATATGAATTCTGCCTATAATTAGTAAAAACAAGAGAATATTTAAGTGAAATCATTTGCTTAAAAATATGAGAAACATATTTAATTTTATAATATAAATTTTAACATATTTTGACAAAATGTAGATAGAATCTTTATGTAGCTAAAATATTACGTATTGTCATACAAATTTAATATATTCCCTTGAAAGTACGAAATACAGTTTACAAGGAATATAAAGATAGTAAAGAAAGGGAAGGTAAATGTGAAAAACACATCACAAACACCCAGACCATTAGAAAATAAAACTTTCTTGTATTTATTTTGCAATTGGCGGGAATCGAACCCGCGACACCAATTTCGCAGTCGGGTGTTTACTGAATTAAGCCACGGCACCTGTCCATTTAAAAATATTGTCTTTAAAGATGACATTTTATAATTTTCATTAAAATGGCAGAGTTGAAATCTCAGTTTTACAGTTAAGGTGTGTTTCTAAACGCAGTCTAGCGCCAACTGAGATTCACCTTAAAGATTTGATATAGAAATGATAAAAAAGAATTCCGTATAGTTCCCCTTGTCTAGTCTGTACTAATTAATCTGCCTGACTTTACACCCTCTCCCTCCCGCTCATCGCCCAATGACCCCCTTCGCAAACCACCCACTTCACTCCCCCGGGCGCTTTGCACGTCTGAGTAAAAGCTCGTTTAATAAAATGAAAAAATAACAAAGACACAACATAAGTGTTGTGTTAATCTTAACGTGAAGGCGAAAGGTAACGAAGTATGAAGGACCCTTGAATCTCCCATCTCGAGCCTTACCCCGTAGAGATCGAACAAGGGAAGATATTATTTCTCGTTGTTTTTCGTCGTTATTAGCATTTCGCCGTTGATAAAGTTAATGGAAATTGTTATATCTTTCGAGAGACTCGTTTCATAATGTAAAGATAAGTTATCAAGTGGTTTGCGGCTGTTATTAGAACACTTCCTGGCAAGAGAATGTAAAGTAATCCCGACTTTAAAAGGAATTACGACACTTAAATAAATCTTCCCTATCGACACTTGGAGATCTTTAATTCCCATATATTTTTCTTTCTGATCCCTCGATACTTGATTTGAAAATAATTCAAGATAAATGAACGAATTTTTCGTTTAAAACATTTCGATTCTTGTATTTATTTCTCAATGCTCAAAATTAATACACTTCCGGTTGTTCTAATGAGATATTCTGCTTTTTTTCTAACCCTTGTTCGCATATAAAGGTGCATAGAGCAGTGTATATGTAGTATATTACCATTATATATTATATATTAATATAATAATATATATTATTATATTATTTATTATATATTATATATTAGATTATCTTGATCGTAAAATACATTAAAGGAAGGTGATCAGCCCCGCGCTCTAAGTATCAGTCCAGGGTTATATTTATATTTATTTGTACACTCCTGGGAATAAAACCCGTGATGTGAGTGACCTGTGATTTGTATGATGTATTTGAAAGGAAGTATATGATTTAAGTGAAGTAGGTCATTGTAAAAGATATTATATCTCAAAGTTATGGAAATGAATAACAAATAGTTTGTATTTAAAGGAGAATACCAATAATTACTAGGGCTCTCGGGGTTACATACCCGTAACACATTTTCGTAAGCTGATTATGTATAGATCCCTCAAGGTGGAAAAAAGACCAAACTTTGAAATAGACATGATAACATTTCCTTTTCAGTGTATTTCAAAAATTATATTTATTTTATTATTTATTTTACTATTTACTTTGTAATATTACACATTCATAACACTTTTGACATTAATAGTTTAAACACGATTAGTTTTGAAAACAACACATGTTCTTATCAGTAAGTGAAAAAAAAACTGTTTTGTTGCTTGCGATTTGGATAAAAACAGTTTATATTTTCGCCTATTCATAAGAACATCAGTAGTTCTCGCTAGCCGTGTTTACAAGGGTTTTATTTCCGTAATAATATTTTTCAAACAAAATTATCTTAAAATTAAAAATTAAAAACGTATTAAACGGATAATTTTGTGTTATTCGTACATAAATTTCCATCTTTTTCTTTTGGTTATTTCTCGAGGGATTCAAGATGTTAGGAGGGCGCCTGAACGGCGGAGCCTCGTCGCAAAGATTATTAGTTCGATAGAAGCTTCCAGAATCCCAAAGGGTAGAAACGAAAAACACAGTAAAGCATGAGCGTCCTTGTTGGAGGCGCCCAGACGCAAAAAGGCTTAATAGTAACACACTTGTTTAATACATCAACCGCTTTAGACTTGGCCTTTTCGCGACAGGTTACAAGCATCTAGAAAGAATACCATACACGTTCTGTGATTTTATCCTACTACTACACTCTATACCACAGATGACAAACCTTTGGTTCATCAATGGTTTTCACGAGACATCACAAATACATATATCTATACGTATTTTTTTTGTTTTTGATGTTTTATTTAAAAACTGCTTTAATTCTCAGCATATGATAAATGCAAATGTACTATAAATATTATGTTCTAACTGCTTCAGCGATGACTAATTTACTGAAACGGGGCTTTTCGTGATTTAGTAAGAGAATTAAATATTTCAATTACAATTTATTTATTTGTTTCATAAAAAATAAAAATTTGTGTCACAAATCACAAAAGTGTGTCCTTACTGAGTTTTCCCTTGCCGAGGGCACATTTTAAAATACTTATTTATAAAATTATAACAAAAACAATTGATTATGAAATTCGACACGGTCAAATGTGAACTATTTCAGATGTACCATCTTCCATTATCCAATTATGAATAGCTTCTTTTTAACTTAGTTTGTTTTTAAATGACTTTATGGATAATGGAAGGAGGTTGTACAACTTTATTGCATGATATAAAAAGTTATGTTGACCGAAAGAGGTACGTGTTAACCATAAAATTTGTTAATTGTGATTTGTGTGCTTTGCTGAGAAGTGTTTCTTTTTGTTATCTAAGAGTAATAAGTACTTAAATGCGTATGTAACGATTGTTTTAAAATTTCATTTTTGACGTCATCAGTTAAAATTTCTTGAATATTTTCTCATGGGAGACATTTCGAAACATAAAGTATCTTTTATATACTGATTTTGGGCAACAATAACATTTTTTTAATGATGTAGTACTCGTACCACCCCAACCAATCATCCCATGCTTAAGAAAAGACTGACATAAAGCAAAGTAATTATTTACTAATTCTTTTGTATTTAAAATATTAAGTTTAGTTTTTAAGATAAGTTTTAACATGATCACTAAAATAATACCATTTTGATAAAATAGACTACAGTAAAGAAGAACGTGAAAGAAATGAAATATTTTACATAATTCGTTAAAACAATAAGGCGTGGAGAACAAAAAATAGTGTAAGAAGTAAAGAATATTTATTGTATCTGCAGACAGTTAACAAAATTCCATTTTAAATTTTTGGTAATATATCCAATATTAAACAAGGTTATTGGATTGAATTCTACTTTATTTACATATATCGTAGTCATACAGGAGAAAGTGACCAAGTGCATTTCTTATAAAAACCTGATCATCGACTATTTGATATCTTACTAGCTTAATATTGCCCTGGAAAAAATCCCCATGGATTTTAAACATGGAAGTATAATTAATTGACTTGGTAAAAATAACTAACTGCATTGATATTTATTTTCTTGCCAAACAAAAGCGACTTAAATGACCCTCCTGAACATTTTACGTTTTGTTAGTTGGTCACTTTCTCCTGTACGACTACGATATATTATGGAAATATGTCACGCGTTTTGTCTCATGAAGACATTATCAAACCATATAATATGAGTTTGATAATGTCGACACGCGTCACATATTTTCATAATATAAATGTAAAAAAATAGAATTTTATCTATAAATAATACATTTTTGATATATTACCCAAAAACAAGGAAAGAATGTCTCATTTTATGACTCACGTGGTCACAGGTTTACAATCTCTGCAGTTCACCCTACGCCGCTGGCACAAGTAGCAAGTATTGTAGGGGAGGCACACCGCTGGCATTTAGATTACTTATCCAATCAACCGGGGGAGATGAACAGAAAGAGGACAGTCTGGACATTGGCGTACTATTCGAAGGGGGCGAAATAAAGCCAATGAATTGGAAAAAAACGTGTTTTCGCGGTAAACAAAATATATCAGGAAGAGAATTTCCAAGAAGTTAATTCACTATGTTTGGGGACACCATTGAATAATGTTTATACAATATTTAAGAATATACAACGAATTTTGTAATTCATAAATTATCATTGATGTATTTTTTAAAAAAATATGATTGATGATTTCATATCGTTTTATCGTAACTGCTGTTTCATCATAGTGGTATTTTAATCAAAATTAATTGAAATACCACTTATATGAATATAAGTGGTATTTCAATTAAAATGAATAATAATGGATTATGTAGTTCTACATAGTAAATGTCAATCCAATAAAAGTAAAATCATATTTAAGTAGTATCTATGTATTATAGTTTATAAATATAGGTTTTTCATACATTATCTCAAATTATTATCAATATATTAAAATATAGAAAAATAATATTTCATCTTTTGATTGATTAACATGTTTCACTTTCTGAAAATGATTCAATGATATTTTGCAACCGTTGAAGTCGGTGTTATAATTATTGTTATATTGTTAATTACAATAAAAAGTTATTTTCATTAAGTATCACGTATTTTATTTTATAAAAAAGTAGGTTCACGCGTAATTTAAAACTTCCTGTGTAATAAGCTGCCAAATTATGTTTCAGAACCCTCCCTTAAACCACCTTGAGTCACCCTACTTAATAAAAATATTTGTAATGGAGATTTACTGACATAATTTGCTATCGCGTATTTTATGACGAAATTCCTTCCTAGAATGGTAGAATGTCCATTTACATTATTTTTTTTGAAAATTTCATTTCTGATGAAAAATTACGAAGATAGCAATGATGTTTTGTTGTCAATTAGATACATACATATAAAGTGAAAAAAGTTTTAAACATTATTTTTATTGATGACTTATTTTTATTTTTAACTTTAATGGCTGACTAACTCAAAGTCCGTGGTATTAACCATTCGGCCACAACCTGACTTAAATGATAATAGAAGATGATATATGAAACACCATATTCTGTGACATGAACACTTCTTCAGTACCACAATAGATAGAAACAGGGGAAATAAAAAAAGAAAAATTAAATAAAATAACAAGAATGCAGGCATAGTATAGTATGAAGAAAAACCTGGCCTTAGACTGCTGTGAAAGGTGCTATAAAGAAAAAATCCTGGTTCCACAACAAACAAGAAAAGTTTATGAACAAAGATTAAAGAAAGCAAAGTCTTTCAAAAATTAAAAAGATTCGTTTTTTATTTGTTATATAAATTTAACAATACAAAGTAAATTTAAAATTTTGTTTTTAGCCATTGTTTTTGGTACTTTTCTCAAACCGATCTCGATAAGCACCTTGTCATTTCCAGGGATAGATATGTACATATTCGTCCCTAAGGATGAAAAGGTATTTGTCAAAACCAGTTGGGGAAAAGTACCAAAATCAAAAGTGGTTAAAAACAAAGTTTTTGTTTTATATTATGAAGTTTTATAAAACGTGCCACGAATTACCCGCAAAAAAACATACAAGAAATTATAAAATTTATTTTATAATAATACGAAAATGGACAATTTATAGACACATTCTTGTAAAAAAAACCTCAAGGGTGGCTCTTAATTAAACTATTAAATTTATTTTACAGCTGAATATGTGTTCTGAAGAATATGTGTTCTGATAAAATAATTAGCTCACATACTCCTTCATGACGATCAAATCAACATTTTACTCACCAAAATGCCCGTGGCTTAAACCATACCGAGAAAAATCTCTATTCTAGTTTCCGTTTGAATACCGCTACCTTTTCGAAAAAAGGGATATCTTGGGTTTAGAGACGGGTCCACGTGGGAAGGGATTTTTAAGAGGGTGGAAATGTGAGGTAATGTTGGAAGGTATTTTGCTAAGAATAGGGTGTTTTTTGGGAACCCTTCACAGTAAGGGGTTGGGGATAGCAGTGAATCACTAGGCGATATCGGGGTTAAGGTGTTTACAAAAATACTTTCTACAAGGGTTGGAGCTTTCACATTATAGTGGGAAGTTTAGTTTATTTGATTTTATGATGGTTTTAGTATTAAAGGCAATATATTTATAATTTGTTTCTGAATGATTTTTCGGTATTTTTTTTAATTATAAATAAATTCTTATTTTTAAGTTTTAGTCAAAATCAATAATTTAAAAGTTCTTTAAAATATTCATATTGGCAAAATATAATTTTATTTTACCTTATTCTGTCAATACACACACATTTATTGTATGTATATTGAATTTATATTATGTATAAGTCAATATTATTGAAAATATGCGATACAAAAATAATAATAAAAAACCCTTGATAGTTTATGAGGAAAATAATAAAATATACATTATTAATATAATGATTGATTTCATGATTAAGTGATCTAGTTTTAATGATTTATGTTAATTTAAAAATGAAATTTTATAAACTTGATTCCAATTTTCTTAATCTTGATAGAAAAAAAATATGTGATGTGAGGAATAATTCATAATTTTGCATTCGAGAAGCTAAAGATTTTTCTTTAAAAAATACAAAAATAAATATATTCTATCCAGTACCCCAAAATTATAAAATAATTTATTTAAGTATTTATAAAAATAAAGAAATAATGCTTACCGCTTTAAAACAAAGCAATATGTAGCTTTCTGTAATGTTGACTTAGAATTAACGACATCTTAAATGCATAATAATTTTTCAATTGAAAAAAATAATTTATTTAAAAATAAAACAAAATAATTAAAGTAACGTGTATGTGATTAAATAAACTTTATGTTTGCCACCATGTTAGTGCTTTTAGGTACTATGTTTCAACCACCAAGTACGATTCCTAAAAGGGTCAAAATAAACATTAGTGATTTTTCACTTTAATTTTGATTTAACATTACCTTAAACTAAATCACTACGTGAAGCGCTGTACTATCTTATCTTTTTATCTTTTATAGTATTATCTTAAATTTATCTAATTATCGATCATAATCAAACAATGGAGTGTCCTATACACCATTTGGTGCAGGTAAGGGTAAGAAGAATATGATAATAAATTAACCCGTCACACAATACGCAAGTTATTTTTGTTATTTGAGACAATATTTGTAATATCTTCAATCTCTTAATTCCCCTAACAATTTTATCTCGCAGCGCTATTGAAGAAAAACAAAAGGCATTTTTGGAGCTCATTTTATCGACCCCTTTCATCAGCCATAAATGCATTAAGGTTCTGGCAGATATTTTCCTTCGAATTACCAGTTGGCAATGGCAAGAACAAGGGAGGAAGATGGGGCGGTCGCGTAGTGGAAAGGGTATGTCGGGGGACAGTGGGCACCCACTAAAACCTTTGCGTCTAACGATGGGGAGGCACAGGTCAAACCTAACCAATCTTGGAGAAGCGCATCGGAATTATCGCCAGTGGTGTCTTGTGATTAATAAAATCATTTATTTGTTTATTTTTGATCACACACATTATAACAATAATGTGACCTTACTGGTTTTTTTTTGCCAAGGTCAAATATTTATTCATAAAGTATTTCCTTAAATAAAGAGTAGCTGTTTAACACGTGATTTGGGTTAAGTTTAAGCTAGCTGTTTCGTACTATATTTTATGTGAGGGTTAATATCCTACCTCGTCACAATTTGCCTCATTTAATGACACACATCAACACTTATCACAGCACTTATCAGACTAACGATATTTAGTATTTAGCGATCAAGTTAGTAC